>NC_091442.1:41332332-41564832 GCF_964237555.1 Oryctolagus cuniculus
CCATCCTCCACTGCTTTCCCAGGTGCATTAGCAGGGAGCTGGAACAGAATTGTAGCAATTGGGACTTTAACCAGCATCCTTATGTTATGCTGGTATTGTAGGTGGCAGCTTAACCCACTATGCCACAATGCCAGTCCCTTGGTGTGGTAATTTCTATTGGTTTGGATAAATGTATATTGACATGTGTCTACCATTATAGTACCATACAGAATGGGTTCACTGCCCTAAAAATCTTCCATGCTTCTCCTATTCATCTCTCCCTTTTCCCTAATCCCTGACAACCACCAACACTGTCTCCAAAATTGTGTCTTTTCCAGAATCCCTTTTCCAGAGTTGGAATCATGTAGTATATATAATATACATATATAAAATATATACATAATGATATTTATATATTTCTCATTGGCTTCTTTCACTTAGTAATATGCACTGAAGTTTCGTTCACAAGCTTTTCACAGCTTGACAGTTCATTTCTTTTTGGTGTTAAGTAACATTCCATTGTTTGGATGCACTACTGTTTATTTATTCATTCACCTACTGAAGGCCATCTTGGTGGCTTCCACAGTTTGGCAATTACACATAAAGCTGCTATAAACTTTCATGGGCATGTTTTTGAGTGTACACACATTTTGAACTTCTCTGGGTAAATTCTAAGGAGCAAGTCTGCTGGATTGTATAATAAGACAGTATTTAGCTTTGCAAGAAACCATCAGACCCATACAAAGTAGCTATAGCATTCTGTATTCCCACCAGTAATGAATGAGAGCTCTTGTTCCAAATCCAGCATTTGGTGGTATCAATGTTCTATATTTTGGCCATTCTAAGAGGCATAGAGTAGTATATCATTGTTTTAACCTGTAGTTCTCTGACAACATATGCTTGTCACATGTGTAATTCCTTTGGTGAGGTGTTTGTTCAATTCTTTCAGTTCTTTTATTAATCTGATTGTTAGTGTTTTTGCTGTTGAGTTTTAAAGAATTCTTTGGATATTTTCGATAACAATCCTTTATCAGATATTTATTGTGCAAAGATTTTCTCCCAAGTATGTGGCATGTCTTCTTATTTTCCTGGCTGTGTCTTCCACAGAGCACACGTTTTTTAATCTTAATGAAGTTTGATTTATGATTTATTTCTTCTACAGATCATGCTTCTTTAGCCATATCTAATAAGTCATCAGTGTATACCAGGTCATCTAGGTTTCCTCATTCATTATCTTTCAGGACTTTTACAGTTTTGTGTTTTACCTTTGGGAGTAGGATCCATTTTGAGTGCATTTTTGAGAAGGTCTGTGTCTAGATTCATTTTTTTGCATATGTCCGGTTTCTCCAGCACTATTTGTTGAAAAAACCATATTTGTTGCATTTTATTGACTTTTCTTCTCTATTAAAGATCAGCTGATTACATTTATGTGGATTTTCTTCTGGGTTGTCCATTCTGTTCCATTAAACTATCTGTCCATTTCTTTAAAAATATGTTTATTTACTTGAAAGGGAGAGAGAGAGAGAATGAGAATCTTCTATCTACTGGTTCATTCACCAAATGGAGTCTATTCTTCCACAAATACCACACCATCCTCATTACTGTAGCTTTACAATAACACTTGAAATTGGGAAGTGGCAATCTTTCTTTGTTCTCCTTCAACCTGGTTTTAGCTATTCTGGGCCTTTTCCTTCTCCATATAAACTTCATAATCAGTTTACTATATTCAGCAAATAACTTGCTGGGATTTTAAGCAGGCTTCAGTTGCATTTACAGATTAAGTGACAAGGAACTACCATCTTAACTATGGTGAGTCTTCCTATCCATAAATATGGAGTATTTCCCTATTTAGCTGTCTTTTGATTTCTTTCACCAGAGTTTTGTAGTTTTCCTCAGAGAACTTGTATATATTTTTTGACATTTATACCTAATTCTAACTTTTGGGGTGTGTGTTATTGTATTATTCATTTCAAATTCTACTTGTTCACTCTGGTCTATAGGAAAGCTACTGACTTTTGTGTATTGACTGTGTAACCTTTCTTTTTTCTTTTTTTTGACAGGCAGAGTGGACAGTGAGAGAGAGAGACAGAGAGAAAGGTCTTCCTTTTGCCGTTGGTTCACCCTCCAATGGCCACCGCGGCTGGTGCGCTGCGGCCAGCGCACCGCACTGATCCGATGGCAGGAGCCAGGAGCCAGGTGCTTTTCCTGGTCTCCCATGGGGTGCAGGGCCCAAGCACCTGGGCCATTCTCCACTGCACTCCCTGGCCACAGCAGAGAGCTGGCCTGCAAGAGGGGCAACCAGGACAGAATCCGGCGCCCCGACCGGGACTAGAACCCGGTGTGCCGGCACTGCTAGGCGGAGGATTAGCCTAGTGAGCCACGGCGGCAGCCCGACTGTGTAACCTTTCATCTTCTCAAAATCACATATCAGTTTCAAGAGTTTCTTTTTGCAATTCTTTCAGATTTCCTGAATAAACATGTTTATATAACACATGCCCATAAACATGCATATGAATGGTGTTATGTCTTCCTTCCCAATCAATATTCTTTTCTGGGTCTTACTGTATTACCAGGACTTTATATGTTTAATTTTTTCAAGTTTTTATTCTCTCACCCCAAAGAAACCTTTTATTTAAGGACTACAAACTTCATGCATTTCATAAGTACAACTTAACAGTTGTACAGTGATTCTTCCCACCATACTCACCCTCCCACACACTGTCTCAACATTCCTCCTCCTCCCTCTCCCATTCCCAGTCCCATTCTCCATTAAGATCCATTTTCGATTAACTTTATACATAGAAGATCAACTCTATACTAAGTAGAGAGGTTAACAATTTGCATGAAAACAAAACAAAACAAAATAAAACAAAACAAAAAAAAACCCTGTTCCTAAATAGTTGAGATAAGGGCTGTTCAAAGTCATTACATCTTGAAACTAATTTTACTTTTTTTTTTTAAAGGAAACAATTAACTCTTTTTTTTTTTTTAATTTGACAGGTAGAGTTACAGACAGTGAGTGAGAGAGAGGAAAGAGAGAAAGGTCTTCCTTCCGTTGGTTCACTCTCCAAATGGCCGCCACAGCCAGCGCTGTGCTGATCTGAAGCCAGGAGCCAGGCGCTTCCTCCTGGTCTCCCACATGGATGCAGGGGCCCAAGCACCTGGGCCATCCTCCACTGCCCTCCCAGGCCACAGCAGAGAGCTGGACTGGAAGAGGAGCAACTGGGACTAGAACCCAGCACCCATATGGGATGCCGGCACCACAGGTGGAGGATTAACCAAGTGAGCCATGGTGCCGGCCCTGGAAAGTTAATTAACTTTAAAGAAGCACCGAAGAATGACACATCTTTTACGAGCACTTAGAAATAGTTATAATACAGCTCTTTGAGGACAGAAGTCCTGCATGGGAAGTTAGTGCACAGTGACTCCTGTTGTTAATTTAACAATCAACACTCTTAAGGATAATGTCAGTGATCATCAGAGGCTCTTGACATGAGCTGCCTAGGCTATGGAAACCTTTTGAATCCACAAACTCTTATCAGTATTAAGACAAGGCCATAAACAAAGTAGATGTTCTCTCCTCCCTTCAGAGAAAAGTACCTACTTCTTTGATGACCACTTCTTTCTACTGGGGTCTCACCCATCAAGGTCCTTCATGTAGGACATTTTCTGCCACAGCGTTATGGCTTTCCATGCCTGAAATGCTCTCATGGACTTTTCAGTCAGATCAGAATGCCTTAAGGGCTGATTCTGAGTCAGAGTGCTATTTAGAGTGATTGTCATTCTATGAGTCTGATATATGGACTATCCCATGTTGGAGCATTCATTCTTTTTCTTTTTTTAATTTATTTGACAGGTGGAATTATAGACAATGAGATAGAGAGGGAAAGGGAGAAAGGTCCTCCCTCTGCTGGGTTCACTCCCCAAATAGCCGCCACGGCCAGAGCCACTCCAATCTGAAGCCAGGAGCCAGGTACCTCCTCCCAGTCTCCCATGCGGGAACAGGAGCCCAAGCACCTGGGCCATCCGCCACTGCCCTTCTGGGCCACAGCAGAGAGCTGGACTGGAAGAGGGGCAACCGGGACTAGAACTGGCACCCACATGGGATGCCGGCGCCACAGGCGGAGGATTAACCAAGTGAGCCACAGCGCCGGCCCTCATTCCTTTTTAATTCTATTCTTATTACCAGACCCTTAATCCTATCCATAAAATAACACTTAAGATGGTATTTTTGCCTCTCAGCTTAAGGGGATTTGGGGTCCCATGGCAAGTTTTAAACTGTACCCTTAGAAGTAACTCTGTAGGAATGTATGCAGAACTATACAACTTTATAGTTACAAACTTTATACACTTCATAATTACAATTTTAGGAACATGGTGATTCTTTCCACCATGCCCACCCTCCCACACATACTCCCCACCTCTCTTCATCCTCCCTCTCTCATTCCAACTCTTATTTTGTACTGAGATCTATTATAATTGTCTTTATACATGTGTTTAATTCTATGTTATGTAGAGTTCAACAAATAGAATAAAAACACCTGTTCCTCAACAGTCAAGACAAGGACTGTTAAAGTCATTGCTTCTCAAAGTGTCAATTTCACTTTTACAGATTGCCTTTTAGGTGCTCTATTAGTTATCACAGGTTAAGGAGAACATGTATGTAGTATTTGTCAGTTTCGGACTGGCTTATTTCACTAAGTATGAAGTTTTCCAGAATCATCCATTTTGTTGTAAATGACCAGATTTCATTTTTTTTAACTGCTATGTAGTATTCCATAGTGTATAAATCCCATAATTTCTTTATCCAGTCTTCAGTTGACAGGCATTTAGGCTGATTCCTTGTTTATTGTAAATTGAGCTGCAATAAACATGGGGATGCATATAGCTCTTTCATATGCTGATTTCATTTCCCTTGGGTAAATCTCCAGGAGTGGGATGGCTGGGTAGTATGGTAGGTCTCTATTCAGATGTCTTGAAACCTGGTACTGAGATTTCTTTGGCTTTGTTTTTGTTGTATAAGATTGCTTTAGCTATTTGGGGTCTTCTGTGTTTCCATATGAAATTCAGCATCATTTTTTCTATATCTGAGAAGAATGTCCTTGGTTTTTGATTAGTATTGAATTGAATCTGTAAATTGCTTTCAGAGGTATGGACATTTTGATGATATTGATTCTTCCAATCCATGAACATGGAAGATTTTCCATTTTTTTTGTATCTTCTTCTATTTCTTTCTTTAATGTTTTGTCATTCTCATCGTAGAGATTTTGACATCCTTGGTTAAATTTATTCCAAGGTATTTGATTTGTTTGTAGCTATTGTGAATGGGATTGATCTTAGAAGTTCTTTCTCAGCCATGGCATTACTTTTAAAATTATACTCTAAGTCACTCACTATATGACGATTGCAGTATAGTAACAGTTTAAAAAAGTCATCATTTCTTGTGTTTGCTATGTATCAAGCACCCATCCATGTATTTTATATGAATTTCATCAACAACCACCACAACCATATGGGAAAACTGATTCACAAAGAGCTTCAGTAATTTTTTCAAGATCACTTAGTAAGTAGCACAGCAAGTATTCCCAAGCAGTTTGGATGGTCCTACAGTGCATACTCTTAGCCTTTATCCTGTATTGAGGAAGTATGATGCACTATGGTCTTTTATTAGGTCTTTTTATGTACCATTTTCAGTTGAATCTCTCAATAACCCTGATGGCTAGCTATTCTCCTGGTTTTACAGTGACAATAAAGAAGTTCTGAGAGTTTAAGTAACTTGCTCAATGGCATACTTTGGTGTGGGAGAACTAGTGTTCTAACACAAATTTAGGCATGTGCCCATAGTTTGGAAAAAAAATTGCAGAATATATGCTATTTTCTAATTAACACAGGGTAATCAGTAAGGCCACAATAAATTTTTATGTAATGACCGAGGGTCAGACATTGTTCTAGACACTGAGGAATTAGGGGTGAACAGGTAGTTGGAATCCCTATTCTTACAAACTTATCTTCTAGCAAAACATAAAAATATTTTTTAAAAAACTAATCAATGAACAACAAATTCTCCATTTGCTAGAGCTGTGACCAAGAAACAACAGGGAAAACTGGAGGAGAGTGATGGGGTCAGGGCTGCTTGTACTTAATGACTTACGTGAGATAAGACATCTGAGGGTGGTACCCCACGCTGAGATGTTCTAGATGATGTAAGTTCTAATCAACAAAGAAATGAAGATCCTAATTGTCAGCTCGGAGTTTTCGGTTGGGAGCCCCAAGATAGAGCACAATTTTCTGTTCGTATGTTTTTGGGTCCCTGGGGTTTAGCGATCTTCCAGACACAAATGCCATTTTGGGAAGGAGTTAGACAACAGCGTGGTGGGGCCTTACTTGCCTCCTCCAGGCGTCTTATCTGGGTTTGGAAGCTGTTCCTTTCCTTGGAAATATTTGTTCTAAATGTGTTTTCCTATTCAACCAACATCTGCTCATAGAAACCAAAGTGGGATTTTGCTCTCAGTGGAGACTCTTGTTCATTGATGTGATCAACAAGCGCCAACCTACACTGATAGGATTTCACTGAATAAAATGATTTTTCGACAGGCAGTTAGCTCCCAGATTGTAGCACTTACAGCTCCCCTGACTCCAAACCCAAATTCCAGCTCCCGTCTCAGACACACCGACAGCCACTTATCCCCTCAACACTGCTTTGCTGCAGATGATGGTGGTAATGGCCCAATACCATAAAACAGCCCCAGCTAATGCAAATAACCAGATAACCAGAAGAAACAGTAAAAACCTAAATGAGGATGAAAATGGTTCTTTCTATGAACTATTTCTTTAATCTCTGCCTATATTTGATAACAGTGCTATCATTATACATTTTGTAAGATCAGCAGAGAATAGATGGAAAGAATGTTAAATTAAGCGTAGAATTGCTAAATATTTGTCCAACAGCCAAATGAATGAGGAAACTCAGAAAATTCAAAGATAGTTTACCTCCTAAATTTATTTTGAAACTGCAAGAGTTCAACTCACAAAATGCTTAAACCAAATGATTTTACTGTTAAAAATTCAAGGTTTGAGAGTAAAATAAAGCTTGAGTGAGAAACTATTGTTAAGGAAAATTAGATTGTGTATGTTGTAGGCATCATAAGCCAGAAAAGTGACTCCTGGCAGCAACTGCGGTGGCGGAGGGTATCTACCAATACCAGCAGCCATTACAATACCAATGTTCAGCAGACAGTGCACTTGAATCACCAAAGATTGGGTACTGAAAGACACTCTTCACTTAGTTCACTGTTTCCATTCAAAGGATGATACCTAGGAAACCTGGGTATCCCTTCATTGAGAGACAAAGAAAACATCTGGAAGCTGGCTTGGCATTCACAGCTGAGCTAGAACATTCTGTGGTCTGTGAACAAAGTTTAAAAGAATTGCAACACCAGACATGATTCTGTGATCATGAAGGGACAAGACCCTCTCCTCCCTTAAAAAAAAAAGACCATTCATAATCATTTGATTATTATAAAAACATAAACACTGCACAGACCACGAATATCATTCAATTTCCCTGTTTACAGGCTAGTATGGGTGGCCGTCACATATTTTTATCAGTCATATTTTAAACCTCAATCTGTTCTTCTTGCTTCTTAGATAAGATTTTTAATATACCCAATCACAAAATTACCGTTAACATCCAGTTCAGAGCAAAGCCCTGCTCTTTAGCATACTCCCCCAAATCACCAATATAAATCTAAATTCTCTAACTTCTTATTGAGAAGTCTCATGACTTCTCCCTCGTTGCAATGAGTCAACAAATCTACCTGTGTTGGAAAACCAGGGCTACTCCTGGGGGGTGGGGACAGTGTCTTTGGCTGAACATCATTGACTTTTGTTTTCAAGGACAGAAGGCCCAGGAAGTACACTTAGTAAACTGGAGACTCCACAGTGGCTAGTTAATCCTGCAGTCAATGACCTGGCAGATATGCAAAGAGAACTAGCCAGCTGTAAATAACAGCTAAGGAAATGTGGAGGAGCTACGCTTTTTTTGCAGTGACCCCGCACCTCTAATCTTTATCACCCTGGACAATACCTGCTCCACCATGACTAAATCCTTAAGAAACCCTTCTGTACTTTTCAGACTACAACTTGATAGGTTGAAAGAAAGGATGGTATTCTAGCAAGAGATTTCTAGTATCTTCCAGGTATCACCATGCATAAGAACACTTACAGAATGTTAGTGTTCTTGCTATCAGATACTGAATTTGCAAGTGAATGTGGCAAACTGAGACATAAATATTGCTATACTCAATGACTGTTGGGGACAGGGGTGGTACTTTCTCACTGTTCTGTGCTTCCTTGGCTCTTAAAATGGATCTAAAAAGCACCACAAACCCCCATCATCATCATGGGCAACATCAAAACCCCCCTCTCACTCCAGATTCATTGCTATCACCATCTTCACTATTGTCATCAGATCAATTCACATTGTTGAGTGTTTTCCTCTGTACCAGATTCCATGCTAGGTGCATGATCTTATTTAATCCTTTGCAACTCAAAGATGATAATATCATTACTGTCCTCAGTTTACAGAGAAGCTACCTGCTCTAGCACTTTGAAGAAAATGTCCTAGACATTTCTCAGGTTCTTACTTCCAAAGGTGGTTGCCTGTATTATTCTGGAAAATTTTATGATTTTGAAGGATTTACTTGTTTTCATTAATTATAGTTACTCCTTGAAACGAGAGACTATTAAGATAATTAGAAGAAATGTTTCCAACTAGATAATAATGTTCTCTGAAATTAGTAACCCCAAATGCACCTCTCATCAATGAACAAAAATAAAACAAAACAAAAAACTCATTAATTTGGGGCTGATTTGGGAAGATTTTTCGATAACTCAGTGAAGATGAAGAATGTGTGAAGTATCACGGGAGATTATGAATTTAATTAGAGTCGACTGTGTTGCCTTTAAGTAACTTAAGAGTGTAACAAGGAAGATTTGAGACATAAATGTATCTTTTGATGCAAGTCAGCAGGTGACAGCAGTCTTAAAGAAGTGGTGGTGAAGCCTCACAGATGTTCCAGAATGGTGCTACCCTAAGTGTGGCCTGTGTTTCAGAATTTAGTGCAATTTAACAGGATAATTTTACCTTTGTGGAACCTACAGATCATTTAAAAATTGCTTGCATCTAGTGTGTCTTTTCATTTTTTAAATATTTAAAATTTATTTATTTATTTATTTGAAAGGCAGGTTACAGAGGCAGAGAGAGAGAGAGAGAGAGAGAGAGAGAGAGAGAGAGAGAGAGAGAGAGAGACTGAGAGAAAAGAGATCTTCCATCCATTGGTTGACTCCCCAAATGGCTGCAATGGCTGGGGCTGGGCCAGGCCAAAACCACAAGCCAGGAGCTTCTTCCGGGCCTCCCATGTAGGTGCAGGGGCCCAAGTGGGCCATCTTCAACTGCTTTCCCAGGCCACAGCAGAGAGCTGGATGGGCAGTGGAGCAGCTAGGTCTCAAACTGGTGCCCATATGGGGTGCCAGCATTTCAGGCCAGGGCATTAACCTGTTGCACCACAGTGCCAGCACCAATGCTACAACCCCTGGCTCCATATCACTACCCTAATTGCCACTGTCACAACTGATGCCTGGCACACAACTAATGCTCTGCTTTCCAAGGAAACTCTAAAATATCTCAAGACATTTCTATTCCTATTTATCATTTTAAAAAAATTATTACTCTCTGGGTCAGTGTTGTGGCACAGGGGGTTAAAGCTGGCATCCCATTTGGGCACTGGCATAAGTCTCAGTTGCTCCAATTCCAATCTAGTTCCAAGTTAATGTGCCTGGGAAAGCAGTGGAAGATGGCCCAAGTGCTTGGGCCCCTGCCACTCTTATGGGAAACCTTGATGAAGCTCCTGGCTTAAGGCCAATCCCAGCCAGTCCCAGACATTGTGGCCATCTGGAGAGGGAACCAGTGGATGGCAGATCTCTTTCTGTCTGTCTCTCTGTAACTCTGCCTTTCAAATAAATAAATAAATCTTTATAAAAATATTATTCTGAAAAATTTAACTTCTGTAACTTGAAAATTGCCAAAATATTGTCTGTATCTTTAATGTGAAAATGCTTTTGCTGATAAACTCAAATGCAAGTCCCAAATCTTGGAAACATTTTAATAGCAAGGATGATCAAAACCCAATTGAATCTGCTGTACAGAGCTCTCTCAGGTTGAGAAGGTGTATAAAGGTGCATTTCTGGGATTTAATAATCTAGCAGATAATCCCTTCTGAGCAAGCATTCTGTGCATTAGCTGGTGCAGGTATGCCCTCCTGCCATCCATCCTTCTATATGTGTTTCTATATTTACATTACACCTCCAGGTAAAGTTTCACATAGGAGTTTAAACATATGCTCTAAGAGGGAAAGAAATGTCTCATTTATCTTTGTTTCCTATATACTACTTAGCACTGTCTCCAGCATGCACTAGGAATTAGAAAGTTTGTTCAATTAAATCAAAGGGGAAGTTCAGGGAAAATAACTGTTAATTTTCATATGAAAATACACTAAATCAAGCAGTGACTTCTGATGTTCGAAGATCAAAAGGAAAGTCACAGAGAATTAATATAAGAATCTCAGATACATCTTCCCTTAGAGTGAAGGTGAAATATGCTTGCTCTTTGAAAAGAAGATAGTGTTCTAAGATTTAACAGTCAATCTTCAGTGAATTGCATTTAATTTCACATGCACCTGCCTATTTCCACAGGTGTGGGATCCATTCTTGAAAGGCTAATGCTGATAAGTAACAGCCACAGGCAGCAGAAGGGACTCTTGGACAGAGATGCTAACATAGAACTCTGTCGACAGCTGATGCCTTACGTGGGGCTAGGGACTCACACAGGAGATGTGACAGTTGCCAACAATCAGAGTGTCCTGAACTTTGCCCTGACTCTGAAGTTGGAATGGAAACCCTGGGATCACTGAGGGCTGTGCTCACAACCGCACTGCACACAAAATACCCATCTGCTATGGCACAGCTGGCATTGTGTGAGTTTAACTAGAGCCCCCAAGGAACTGGGGATGCCAAACCGTCATGTTATGTTAGCACGTGAAACCATAGTTTGAAAGCCGTATTCTCCATGTTTCCATTAAAGACAAGACTGGATAACTGAGACAGGCGAGGATTAGGTAAAGAGAACCCTTTCTAGTTCTAGTGGCATTTTAAAATATTTTTTGCAGGAAATAATTCAATCTTGGGGAGAACTGGATGAAGGAGACTCACCATAATTATATTTTCCTTGAAGGCAAATTTTTCAGTTGGGGATTAGGGTCATGCCATCACAGGATAAATTTGAAAAGCCTACAATAACCCATTCAAAGCCCAGACTTAATAGTTCCCGGACCTCGTCAAATGTGTAACCATGTAATCTAATTCCAGTGCCTATGAGCAGGGCTCTACCCTGACATTCAAACTTCTTCTGATGGTTCCACACTGCGTATCTCCGAGCTCTAAAATGCTCCTCATGGGCAATCATCTTGAAGTCTTTAAATTCTTCATGTCCCTTGCCACCACCTTCTTTGGCACTCAATGAAACCTCCAGCTTCTAGATATTTCCCTAATTCTGGTTCAAAGACATTAAACAGACCCCATGGGCAGTCACTTTGAATAGGCTGTCAGGAGGAGCGAGAATAACACCCAATTTTTATGCACAGTTTCACAATTTAGAAAGGGCTCTCTTGGGTCTTACTTGATGTCATTCCCAATAGGTCTTACTCTTATGCCTCTTAAAGAAACAGCAAAGGGCATGCTCCAAGAAGCCCCTGAAAGCTTGGACACACCAGATTGTTGTGAGCTGTTTGCATTATTGCCCCTTGTCTGGGCTCAATGACGCCCAAGGACAAAAGGGTGGCCAACAACCAAGGCCAACCTGAGACCATGAGCTGGGCTTCTCAAAACACACTCGTCCATGGCTTGGCGCAGAGTCAGCCTCATGAGCATCAGATTCAAACCAAATAAGCGACTACATGCCAGGAAAAAAACCCAAAACTAGATAAAGGAGTCACTAGTGTGTACTGGCAGTGAGGCAGTCAGGAAAACAACAGTTGTGCTAAGTGAATTCTGCATGTAGGTGGTTTAGAAGATTAAGTGAAAATCAGTCAAATAAAGCCTAACTAGGACTGAAATAGGTGTGCATCTTTTTTTGTCTCCAAATATCTTGAAAAAGTAACAGTGATGCAATGCTATAAATCTTCAGTTAGTTAATTCCAGGTTTTTTACAGCAAACTTTGTACCCTCATCTTGAATTACATACCATCTGTCTATAGTGAATATTTAGTTCTCACTCACATCCTGCTTCCTAACCCTTAGAATAAATACATTTTCTTTAAAACACTGTAAAAATGTTCTGCTAGACCAGAGGGGACAAAGGCCCTGTATCTGAAATCAATGGATATCAGTGCTATACACTCTGCTGCTGGCATCTCCTGTGTTGATGAAGCAGCACCTCGACACTCACACACAGAAGGCCTCGTGTTTAACAGGAATAATTCTTACTGCCCAACCAGAGGGCACATTTTCTACACACTCCACACACACAGAGAAAAAAAAGCTTAATTCTCTTACCTCCAAGTGACTTCGCCTCTCCGCAATCACACGCTCATCCTTGTTCCCAAACAGTTTCTTTGGGGGGAACTCGAGGGCAGCAAGCTGAAACACACAGAGTTCGAAGGAGATGCATTAACATCACACCGGTGACCTGTGGGCTATTATTCATCTATTAACTGCAATTTCAACAATGGAGTAAAAAGAAGAGGTTGCAAGCCTAAAGATGGTGGGTCCTGCCTTACTTTGTCGCCAACTGTGTAACCTTGAACAGATGCCTCAAGGTCCAATGGGGAGACTGGGTGATGGAAACGTGAAGGCAGGACAGACCCAAGACTCAGTAGTCTGCCTCAGATGACTTGTCTGATGGTGCCAGATGGTGTTTTACGATTTTTTTTTTTTTTTACAAAACGCTTAGTTTATTCTTTCAGTCCTTTAGTAAGATTTGGTTACTTTTAGGTTCAGATGAGAATCTGGAAACTCCACCTACACACAACCCAAACATTCTGCAGATTAGTTAGACTACTGCTAAGGTTCTGTAGGCATTCCACTTTGCTGTTTTCCAGCTACTACTGCAAATGAAGACTGCCCTGTGAAAAAAAGGACTTCTGCTGAATCTTTTTCACCTTGTTTCTTAGAAAGGGAAGGTTTAGGATTAGTATAAGCCTAGTCTTGGAATTTCAAACTCATATTTGTTAGGCTTTTCTTCTTGGAAGTCTTAAATAAACTGTAATAGTAAGATGAGTTTTATTACAGACAACCAGGCAAGAAAGGACTCCTTAACCTGGTGAGACTCTGACCAGCCAGTGCTGCTTTGGCTGGGACAAAGCTTGGAAGCAATAATGACTACTGTACTTCATTCCTTTCTCACCTTACTGCGTCTAGGCTGATGGAGCACACTATAGAACACATGCCACAAATTTCCCATTTTAAATCTATGCAAATCACTAAATTGATTTAAATTTATGTTGTCACAGTAAAAACAATGAAGGAGTAGTATATGTGTGTATATGTGTGTGTGTGAATATTACAAAAACACAGTATTAAAGCATAACACACAAGGGCAGGCATCTGGCACAGCAGTTACAATGCTGCTTGGGACAGCTACATTCTGTATCAGAGTACCTGGGATGGAATCCTGGCTCTGCTTCAGATTCTAGCTTCCTGGAATGGCTCAGGCAGGTGGGTCCCAGCTGCGTTCTGTGCTTCTGGCCTCTGCCTGGCCCAGCCTCAGATGTTGAGTGCATCTGGGGAGTGAACCAGTAGATGGACGATCCCTCTCTGTCTCTCCTGTCTGTACCTCTGCCTTCCAAATAAGTAAAATAAACTTTAAAAAAAGTTTAATTTACATAAAGTGCGCCTAAGAGAATAAGTTGATGAATTTTCAAATTGAATACACTGACTAACCAGCATCTAGATCAGGAAACCAGCACCCAGATCAAGAAAGTGCATTGTTTGCATCTCATGAACTGCAGGTTCTCCCTCCCCATTACCCCTTCACTCCTTGAAAGACTAATGCTAACCTGACTTCTAACAGCATTATTTGGTCCTTCCTATTTATTATTATTATTATTCATTTGAAAGGCAGGAGCAGGGCAGAGAGAGAGAAAGAGAGAGAGAGAGAGAGAGAGAGTCCTATTTGCTGGTTCATTCCCCAAATGCAGGCTACAGCTGGGGCTGGACCGGAGTGAAGTTAGGAGCCAGGAACTCAACCCAGGTCTCCCATGGGGGTAGCAGGGGCCCAAGGACTTGGGCCATCTTCTACTGCTATTCCAGGCCATAGCAGAGAGCTGGACTGGAAGGGGAGCAGCCAGGACTCAAACTGGAGCCCATATGGGATGCCGGTGCCTCAGGCAGAAGATTAACCTACTGTGCCACAGTGCCAGCCCCCTGATGGGGCATCTTAACTGCTAGGTCAAAGTCCCCCCTCCTCAGTTCTCCCTATTTTTGAATTTCACTTTCATGGTATGGTACAATATGAACCCTTTTATATTTTGTTCAAATAAGTGAGATCCATCCATGATGTTATATGTAGTAGTACCAATTTGCTCATTGTCATTGCGGTTCAGTGTGTCATTTCATGAACAACATTCCACAACATTATCTGCCACTTCTCTTGTAATTGGGCTCTTTGTTCTTCTCCAGTTTGTAATTATTAGGAACTGTGCTATGAACATTTCCCTATAAATGTTCCCTACAGGTGTTCAGATTAAACACACACACACACACACACACACACACACACACAAAGTATTTCTGTTGGTCAGACTCTTAGGAGTGGAAACACTGGTTATTTGGTATGTATGTGTTCAGTTGTACTCAAAACCATCAAAAAGTTTTCCAAAGTGGTTCTAGTAACAGAGATCTGCTCCAGATCCTCACCAACACTTGGTCCTGTGTGCTTTTCCACACCAGCCATTGTGGTGAGTGTGCAGTCATTTCTGTTGTGGGTGACACATCTCCCTGATGACTAATGATGTTGAAGTTCTTTTCACATGCTCACTGGCCAGCTGCTCAGTCATCTTTGGGAAGTGTCTGTCTAATACTTTTGCTTATTTTAAAGTAGGTATTTATCTTTTCCTTAGTAGTTCTCCCTTTTCACTCCCTCAGAGGTGTCTCTGACGACCTTCTCCCACTGTCTCAATGCTAACTCAAACTGGGCAGATGTTTGCTCCTTTCAAAACCCAGGATCCTCCTGGCTCAAGCAGAGAAAGCTTGGGGTGGCTCAAGGAGAGCACCAGGGGATGGACGCCTCTTCTTTGCTCACCAATGTTCCGATTTTGTTGTTGATATTCAACTTTAATGTCAGTTCAAAGTGCAAGACTACGGACACAAAGGTAAGAGAGATCCAGTATGAATCTTAGCTTGACAAGTAACTAGTCACCTCGCTGAGTCTCTCTGTGCCTTGAGCACTCCCCACCAAAGGGAGAAAAAACAACCAATAAACAATGATGCTTAATTCACCAGGTTATTGTAAAGATTTAATGAAGAATGGTGAATGGATCTTAGCTACGTTATTAGTTGTTAGAAACCTTGTTGAGTAAGAGGGTGGCATGCCTGTGTGCCCTGGTACCCTCTCTCACCACCCATTGGACTGGTGACATGGCTTCCAGGAGCAAAGGGTTTTCTGGAGCCCGGCCTTGTTGTTACAACTCTGAGAAAACAGGTGCACCAGAGCTTATCTTCCGGACTTCATATTATCTTCTTCAATTTCATATTATACGAGCATGCTCCACCTCACTCCTGCCCCTCCAGGCAGCGACACTGAAAGCTTGGCAAGCATGCATTCAGTTGCTTGTTTTGTCATTTTCCTAAGTGGCTGATGAGATGAGGTGTTTTCTGTCAGGGGAAATTTATAGCCACACTCACAGGCTCAGTCCGAAAGGGCACACCAAGAGGACCTTGGGCAGCTGACCCAGGTAAGGGACCTGCATTCAAATTTCCTTGTAGTCAAAAGTGGTACTCCCTCCCTAGAAACAGATGGAGGCTAAAATTGTTTCCTATTAAATATCCAGCCTGTAAAATAACTATGTACAAATTATGTGTAACACTGCTGTTAGATTTTAGGAGAAAAAAGGCAAAGTTAAAGTTTAAATAACTTTTAGACATATGATCATAAGACTATGATAGCTAACAGTTTAAATTAAGAATTAGAGGGGCCGATGCTGAGGTGCAGCAGGTGAAAGCCCCAGACTGCAGTACCGGCATCCCATATGCACACTGCTTCGAGTTCCAGCTGCTTCACTTCTGATCCAGCTCCTTGCTGATGTGCCTGAGAAATCAGTAGGAGATGGCCCAAATGCTTGGGCCCCTGCACTCATGTGGGAGACCCAGAAGAAGCTCCTGGTTCCTGGAATCAGATAGGCTCATCTCCAGCCATTGTGGCCATTTGAGGAGTGTGCCAGTAGTTGGAAGACCTCTTTCTCTCTCTGTCTCTATATCTCTCTGTAACTCTGCCTTTCAAATAAATAAATCTTTTTTAAAAAAATTAAGAATTAGAGATGCAGATCCAGAGGTGAGTGACTCAAGAAGGTTCAACATCATGGCAGGCAAGGTCAAGATGAGGAATCAGGGTTGATGCCAGGTTTTTCATGACAAGGCAGAGTAAGCAATGATTGCAGCATAGGGAAGAAGCCGCTGTGAAGCTCTTGAGGATCTCGGATAAAGAGGAAAGAAGCAGCTCCTAAGTGTATTAAACCAGAAACATGAAGGTGTGGCTGCTACATGGTGACCTAAAAGTTCCAACAAGAGCTGTCAACGGAACTCCACTGAGGACCTATCCACCTAAGAAGTGAATACAAAAGCAACAGGGGTTGGTGACAGCAACAAAAGCAAGTGGAGACTAGCAGGAAGGAAGTTGGGCCTGGAGGTGGGCTCCTCAGAAGTCCATGAGATGCAAGATTAGCTAGCATCTGTCATCTTAATCCTCTCTAAACAAATTCTGAGTACGATGGTGGCCACCTGTATGCATAAAGTATTGGGGGTGGGAAGTCGAGGAACAGGAGCAACCAAAGCAGAAGGCCAAGGCCAGGATGCAAAGGACACCACTAAAATAATGACACAGCTTTCCAACTGCATCACGAGTCACCTTTTCCCTGTGATAGAGTGGACACTACCTCTACTTCTCCCTTTAAGAGAATCTCAACAGTGTTACTTAGGCTAGGCTATTATTCAGATAGGATGAATGAGAATAAATCCCAATACTATCAGTTGAAAGATGTTGAATATCAGCAATAGAATCTAGTGAAACCCTGGACAGAACTTCAACACTGTTTTCGTTCCTTTTTAAAAAATATATATATATATTTGAGAGAGAGAGAGAGAGAGAGAAAGAGTGTGTGAGTGTGTGTGTGTGTGTGTGTGTTTCCATACACTGATTCATTTCCCAAATGGCCAGGAGGCCAGGCCAGGCATTGAGAACTCAATCGAGTCTCTCATGTAGGAACCTGGAGTCAAGAGCTAGGGCCAGGAGTCATATCCAGAGACTGCCTCTGATGTGGGATGCAGACATTCTAACTGGCATTTTAACTGTTAGGCCAAATGCCCACCCCAAAATGGGTGGGACAATTGATACTGCTATAAGTTTCCTTCAGCTGTATTATCTGCCAAATGAAAATATTCTCATTTGATGGATTGCTCATTGGCTATATCTAAACTAATCTATTTCAAAAGAACATGTTTTCCCTCAAAAATAAAAAGTAGCTTACACTGAAATATAAGATACATGTAACATTAAAATGGCCAAGGAGTTGTGATAATGGGGCAGGTGACACAGGAAGCCATTGGAGAACAATACAGTAGCCCGGCTTATCAGTGGTTTCAATTACTTGTGGTCAATCATGGGCTCAAATTATTTAATAGAAATTCCAGAAATTAATAACTCACAAGTTTTAAATCATGCACTGTTTTTAGCAGCATGATAAAATCCTTAATCACCCCCCACTCCATCCCACCCAGGGCATGAATCATCCCTTTGTCCATTGTATGCATACTAACTGGACTACCTGCTAATTAGTCACTTAGTAGCCCTTTAGGTTATCAGATTGATGGTGGTGCTTGTGTTCAAGTGATTCTTATTCTCCTTAATAATGGCTCCAGGAGTGCAAGAGTAGCAATGGATACTGGTAATTCAGATATGGCAAAGAGAAATCATAAGGTGCTTGTTTGAAGAAAGGAAGTGAAAATTCTTGATTTAGCAAGAAAAAAAGAAGTACAGCAAGATTGCTAAGGTCTATAATACAATCAGACAGCTTGAGAGAAAGACTATATTCATGTAATGTTTACTATAAGATATTATTATATATATTCTATTAGTGTTATTAATCTCCTACTGTACCTGACTTATAAGGTAAATGTTATCATAGGTATGCATGTATAGAAAAAAACCACAATACATGTAGCGTTTGTTACTACACATGGTTTCGGGCATCCACTGGGAGTCATGGATAAGGGGGCTGCTGCAGCCGCTGATGTAGAACGTATTACAGTCACACCCCAAACCCTCCTTTTAGAAAGAAGACCATCATCATTACTTGGGTTGACCCAGCTGAGTCCCTGAGAAATGAGGAAGCAAAGGGTCCTGATGCTGAGTTGCTGGACACCTGCAATGGGGGGAGAAGGAGAATGGGGCCAGGTATTATCAGCACTGCTCTATCACTGTTTAAATAATAATGCAGAAAAACCCCATGGGTCAGGAGCCCAGCATAGGGAGGAGGCCCAACTTTCTCTCCCTGCAAGCTCAAAGCTACTGCCTCTCTGTTTTTTTGGTTTTTTTTTTTTTTTTTTTTTTTTTTTATTTGACAGATAGAGTTACAGATAGTGAGAGAGACAGAGAGAAAGGTCTTCCTTCCATTGGTTCAGCCCCAAAATGGCCAATACGGCCAGAACCGTGCCGATCTGAAACCAGGAGCCAGGTACTTATCCTGGTCTTCCATGGGGTGCAGGGCCCAAGCACTTGGGCCATCCTCCACTGCCTTCCCGGGCCACAGCAGAGAGCTGGACTGGAAGAGGAGCAGCCGGGACTAGAACCAGCGCTCATATGGGATGCTGGTGCTGCAGGCGGAGGATTAACCAAGTGAGCTACGGGGCCGGTCCCAAAGCTACTGCCTCATATTTAAAGGGCAGAACACCAAATGCAATTCCTTTTAGGTTTCCTTTCTGAATTATCAGTTAATTAAACTGGCTAAATAGCTTTAAAAATGAACAATTTACTGAGATCAAAAGAGTCACTGGTCAGAACAAAGAATTACGCCTGGAGGACCACAGAAAAATCAAGAACCAAAAACCAAACACTTGCTTCGTGTTGCTGAACGTGAGTGGGGGATTCCGAGTGTCCCTGGAGTCTACACTCACATCTCCATGTTAGCATCTTCTTGCCTGTTGTTTGTTCTGGTTTCTCACGCTAACTGGAGATGTTCAATAAAAGCAGTAGTTCCGCCTGCAGTTTCCATTCTTCCTGCATACTCTACATTTCACTCTTATGCTCTGCTGCTCTAGTCCAGCGGATGGTCTGCATGGGACTTCCACGCCAAGCACTGCCAGGAACAGCGAGTGACAATCTCAGGTGCAGAGATCCCTCTTCCCTTCTGCGTGTAACTGTTGACAAAGGAAATGCAGTGTCCTATATTCCAGAAAATTAAGGTTTCTCAAGTTCTATATTCCTCACAAGAACTCAATTCTACAGGGGCTCAGGCAAGGACTTCTGCTACATAAAAATACTCAAGATACTTGGGATTCAGTAATGAGGAAAAAGTCATTTTCTTTCTATATAATTTCATTTTCATAAAGAACAAGTATCAGCATTTCTCCTCCTATCTTTCATGGAGAGAGTCTCACATGGTAGTGACTGTGACAAAAATAATTTTCTAAAAGCCACAGAAAGGGATGGGCCAGCTCTGGTTAAAGATGGCAGAGCCGAAGTTTAATCTGCTATTCTCGCCTTCTTCGAAAGCATCAAAACAACATCACCAACAACAAATAAAAGAAAAAGCTCCATTTCCACGATAGAAAACTGCAAGATCAACTCTGCTGCTGTGCAGCCCCCACAGAAAGCCACGGAGAGGGAGTGAGACGACGGAGCCGGGGGCGGCCCGGGGCCTTCAGCACCATGAGCGGCCCACTGGGGGTGCATCTGAATGTTCAGGCGGGCAAACTACTCTGCGATTAGAGAAACTTACGGGGGATAAGAAAAAGGTGGGAGCTGCAGCCCACAGCCAGGAGGAAGGGGAGTGGGAGTCATGGGATGAAGATGAAAGTTTCACTACCCACAGCCCACCATCCCAGCCCTCCCAAACTCCAGGGCGCAAAGAGCCCCTGTGTCCTAACATGAAGGGGAACACACTGGTGGAAAAAATTCCAGAAAAGTTCCAAGCAAGTGTGGGCACTGCAGCTTCCTGGCTCTCATGTCCTCAGGATCTGGACTGAAGCCATGGTCTTTCCCACCATGGTCAGTCCATACAACTCCAAGATGAGGAAAACCAAGACTGGACTATGAATTCAAAGGATGGGGCGAGATTATGCTCAAAGGAAACCCAGAGGACAGACAAAGAACACACATACTTCGAGAAGGATCGGCCCAAGCTGCCCAGGGCTGATAACTGATAAATAATTATTTGGATTCACGCAAGAACCAGAATAATCATCTCTAAGAAAGGAACCTAAAGAGTTACATGATACACAGGCTGAAAGAAGAGTAAGCTGAGGGGAAGAAAAGGAGAGGAAAGGCGAACCAGCTCTCTGAGACATGGCTACTTCTAGGACCAGGAAAAAGTATACCCACAATGGGCCTGAAGCAGCTTACAGTGCTCAAAAACCAAAGACACATTGGTGGGGGCATCTCAGGGGAGCACAGGCAACAGCGAAAAGAGCTCCTAATGGCCAAAGTTGCAACAATTTGAAAAACAAAATTCAAATAAAGTAAAACAGGCATATAAAAACATGGAGAAGAAGAGACAACATAGCCACACAGAATGAAATATGCTAAGGGAAAGGGAATGTGAGTCAACAAGTTTATGCTGACCTGAAGTGTCCTTCAAGCCTGCAGGCCACAGACTGGCATTCTTAACACCCCATCAGGGGCATCCTTCAAAAACACAGCAAGTGACCAAGAGTGGCCAACCAAGAGACAGCACAAAGTTAAGTGTTCAGGAGTGAAGAAACCAGGGTAAAATGAGCAGTGCCTCTATTTAAACTCACAACCAAGAGGGAAAATTGTGCATAAAATAGAATGAATGCTATGTATCTTTTTAAAAAACAATTTTCATTTCACTTAAAAGGCACACACATATGTACATATATATGTGTGTGTGTGTGTGTATATATATAGAGAGAGAGAGAGAGGGAGAGAGAAAGGGAGAGAGGGAGAGAGAGGGAGAGAGAAAGAGAGAGAAAGAGAGAGAAAGAGGGGACCAACAGAGATCTTCCATCTGCTGGTTTCCTCCCCAAACAGCCACAATGGTCAGGACTGGGCCAGGCTTTAGCTAGGAGCAAGAAAGGCAATTCAGGTCTGCCATACAGGTGACAGGGACCCAAGTACCTGAGCTGGCATTTTACTTTCAGGATGTGCATTAGCAGGAAGCTGTGACCAGGAGCTCAGCTGGGCCTCAAACAAACCTAGGCTCTAAGTAATGGGATGCAGGCACCCCAAGCAGCATCTTTACTGCTGTGCCTACACTGGCCTCCATGCTGGTTATCTTGAGAATGTAAAAATAACAATTTAAAAACTTGGGAGATGAAAGCAAATATAGTTAGTCTTATCTCTGGAAGAAGAATTAACTGACAATTTATAAAATGGGAACACATCCTTTGAAAACTGGTGACTTTAACATGTCAATACCTTTTTAAAAAACAATCTTTTTATTTTAAAATCATGTATGTTTCACAGGACAATATACTTTTGTGTAGAAAAATTTTAGAGTTCAGCAATTTATTTTGTTTTATTTCATTTTCTTTCACTTCTGTTAAACTCAAGTAAAATTAAGTTTAATGTCTGTACTTAAAAAGTAGCATATTTAGAATGAACACAATGTTTTAAAGCAATTTCATTCTTGGTCCCTATTCTCTCATTTTAATTTCTTTTTATCAAGCTATATATCCATCCTTTCATCTGTGCCTATTCATTTAGGTACTTAAAATAATGGTAAGTGGTAACATTAATTATATTTAGAGGACTTTGGGTAATCTGTTGCTTTCTTCTTGTATTTCCTTGTATTATGTGAAATTTTTATAAATGAGCATGCATCATTTTTATAGAAACAGTAAAAAGTGATTATTCTTTTTATAAATTTAATGGAACAGTTAAATTAACACCATATGTCTTTTTTGTTTAATAACCCAGGATGTTGGGGCAATCGGATTTCAAGACTCAGCTCAGCACATAACTGGCTGTATAATCTTGAGCAACATATGAAACCTCTGTAGCTCCCAGTTCATCATCTGTTAAGGTGAAGGAATTCCACAAAGATGTTTTTAAGTTTCCTTTCAGCTCTGAAATTGTAACTTGGGTACTGATAATTAAAATATCTCAGCACTGAGCTGGAAGTAGCACTTGTGATTCAGGGAGACACTTTACCCTTTATCTTGGCTATCCTATATTGTTTTGGAGGAACGTACCTACTTCCTGTATAATCTTCATAGCTTTTTTGAAGTCTCAGATGTGCAGAAGGACAAATGGAGCCCAATAGCAATAATGAAAACGCTACTTTTCTTTTCTTTTTTAGACACACACACACACACACACACACAGAGTTTCCATGAACTGGTTTACTTCCTAAGAGCCCACAATAGCTGGGCACAATAGTGCCCACATTGAAACCTGGGGCCTCTGGGGACTCACTCCAAGTCTCCCATGTGGACATATGGATGGCAGGAACCCAACTACTTGAGCCATCATCACTGCCTCCCAGGAGGAAACCGAAGCTAAGTACTGAGCCCAGAAACTCTGATGTGGGGCACAGGTGTTTTCACTGCATCTTAGCCACAAGACTAAATGCCAGCTCCAGAAACATGTTACTTTTCAAGAGGTTATAGAACAGAAAATGAACAGATACAAATTGAAATGCAGTATTCATGAGAAAACCCTGAAGTGGCATCTTTTCCTGCTATAGCCATTATCCTTACAGCAGGAGTGGGAAATGACACAAAGACATTTGAGCTCTTATGGGAAAACTGTATATTAAAGTTAAAAATGATGAGTGAGGTCGAATAAATTGGGTATCTGTGGGAGATATGAGAATGTTGGGAGAAAGTTTAACAGTCCTATGGCCTACTTTGCATAATTATGAAATCTGATTATGCAGAGCAAAATGTAGGAAACAAATGAGGATTAAAATAGCATATTTTGTTGGTCTAAGAGAAACATAATGATAAGCTTGTTCTGCAATTCAGTAAATAAAACATATTCTAAAGACAAAAGGACTGAAATACAAGCCATTAGAAAAGTGCAATCAATAATTTTGAAGCCGGCTAATTTCCCATGAAATTTGTCTTTCCCATTCTCAGTGTGTGTGAAATTAAAAAAACCTAAGTAATTAGCTTATTTTGGATGATCAACGAAGAAGCTTGTAATTTTTCAGTTGAAACACAGATCTATATGAATTATCAACAAGGTATGGCAAGACAACTGGTAGTTACTTAAAACTAGCTTAACTATTTTATGTAATTGTGAATTCCACGTTTGGGAAAATGGAAACCTTTTGTATCCATTTGGCCATTTATCAAGTTAGCTGGCCATATGTTTAGGTATGCATGTTAGGGGTACAGTCAGCATTCCTTCTGTTGACACTGTAATATTTTTTAAAGATCTTGACAGAGTAGATTTCCATCTACAAGCTGATTATTCCCTTTCTGATTCCCACTGAATTGACACAGCCCAATTTTCTGCTTCCAGGAGTCATCAAGCTCAGATCCTGACTTCAATGTTGATTACATTATAATAAGAGAGGTCAGCCAGTCTGCTGCCATGGAGAGAGAAAATTAAATGCAATGGAAAAGCCTGGTTTCATTAAAAGCCTTTTTCTCTTGGCCACGTTCACTTTTTAGGTTACCCAGATCCTATATTAAGTCCAGGTGGTCTCAGAGACAACAGACAGACGGGTTTTGATAAATGGAATCATTATTACTTTGGATATAGAGGATGGTAGCCCTGCAATACAGAAATTAAAATGGGTAATAAAAAGTCTTGCCTATATTTTGTGATTTATTTTATTTTATTATTATTTTTTTTGACAGGCAGAGTGGACAGTGAGAGAGAGAGACAGAGAGAAAGGTCTTCCTTTGCTGTTGGTTCACCCTCCAATGGCCGCCGCGGCTAGCATGCTGCGGCCGGCGCACCGCGCTGATCCGATGGCAGAAGCCAGGTACTTATCCTGGTCTCCCATGGGGTGCAGGGCCCAAGCACTTGGGCCATCCTCCACTGCACTCCCAGGCCACAGCAGACAGCTGGCCTGGAAGAGGGGCAACCGGGACAGAATCCGGCGCCCTGACTGGGACTAGAACCCGGTGTGCTGGCGCCGCAAGGCGGATGATTAGCCTAGTGAGCCGCGGCACCGGCCTTCTTTTGTGATTTTTAACAATTAGGCAGGGAATACTGGGTTATAAATCACTGAAGTGAAACTGAGCAAGTCTTTACTAATAAAAGGAGAACAATTTGACTTCGGTTAACACCTGATAAAAGTGCACTGTATTGTGTTATTCCTCATTTGCTAGCCATTTTCTTTACCCCTGTGATATCTGGCACTCGACTTTTTAAAGATTAGAGAAAAAAGTTCAACGTGGCCCTCTAATTGGTCCAGTCGGCAATAACTTGCCCTTCGCAAGTATATGCACCGATGTGTACCTGGCAGCTTTTGAAACATCTGAACCCTGCAGGTTTGTGGCTGTAAATTTCAGCTACTACAGCTTTTGAGAAATGCAAATAACGAAAACTCATCAAAGGGCTGCCATAATTCTCACAGCTGACTAGATGGAAGCATTTCTGACTACTCAAAATTAATAGCAGCTCCAAGGGCCTTATAAGAAACAGCTGTCACTGAGAAATATGCTCACAAACAAACAAACAATCCTTGCCCAAGTCTGATTTGTTAGTGGCATGAAGCTGCAACTCTTCAGGACGACCTAGATTAGTGATGGGGCAATCAGCTGCCTCTAGAACTCCAAGAGGAGAACCGGAGCCCACGTCACCTACTCTGTGTGGGTGAGGGCCTGACACATGCTAGATCCGCATGAAATGTGTGCCCCATCAAGAAGCCAGGCAGAAGGCTTTGTTGGCGGTCCATGTGAAGCAAATAGTAATTATTAGGGTTAGGACGAATCACTAGCAGAAAACTGCTGTCCTGTCATTACTGCAGTGCTAATACTTGAAGTCATCCTAGGTATAAAGTCATACTTGGAAATGTAGCAAGGACCATACCAACTTCCAGTTATATTTGGCATAAATAATGTAACTTTTCCACAGGAAGTCACACTCTTCTCAAAGTCAGTATCAATTTTACTCTGGCAGGAGCCAGCGAAAATAGACTTGAGGACATTCATGTTTGCTGTGACAATTTTTCAAAGTGAGAAACGCTTCAGATCTGTGAATATTATATATTGTGTTAATAAGAATAAATATGCAGTGGGACTAACTCACATGCTTGCATTTCCCATCACTTACTAACGATGTTGATCGTCTCAGGAGCTGAGACATGACAGGGACTTGTCATCATAATGACATTCAACAGAAGGAACACAATTTCTAGTTATCTGATTATCATCCATGGGGACTTGCTAAGTAACAGATTTTTATAGGGACCAGATTTCCTTATCTTTGGTCTCACCTGGAGCATTCTATAAATCTTCCCTTCATCACTGAACAACAGAGTCATGGAGAGGGAGGCTCACACAAAGAACACGGGTCCAGGAATCAGGAAATCTGAACCTCCCCCTATTTCGGAAGTCTTGGTGTGACCTTAAACAAAATTCTCTATAGACATTTGATTCCTCATTTCTAAAATGAAAGCCTGGATCGCCCAGTGGAGTGCAGACGTCTCCTAACGTGCAGACAGTGGCAAGCCTGTTGCTGATGAAATCTCCTTGCTTGCTGCAGGGGATGCAAGGCCACCTCTTCGCTGACCCAGGAGACAACATTTCTTCTTTCTTGTCCAGGTTTGAACTAGTCCACCATTAATTCCGACACGATGATTTGTCACTGGAATCAGCGTTTAGATTTGGTGATGTACAGTAATATCAAATCAACTAACGCTCCCGAGATGCCCGCACAAGGGCAGACAGCGTGCTTTGGGAGATGCTCCTTCCCCAACTGTACATTTCTGGAACCCAGGTCAGATTTGCTCAATCAGAATCCCCCAGTTTTGGAGGCCTGGGTCTACATATTTTGGAAAAGCTTCCTAGGTAACCTGGATGCTCTTTGCTCCTCCACCAACCTTTAACAGTGATGATTCAAATACTATTTATCAACCAAGTGGAGAGCATGGTGTGATACAAACTGCACAACAGACACCCGGGCCTCTGACAATGGCCCTGGTCAGGAAGCTGGCAGCATTCTATTTTTGCCTACATAGCCGTCTGCTACTTAGAAATTCAGGGAGGCAAAGGGCTGAAAGCAACTGCATTTATCTAAGGCTTACTGGATGCTCCCTGTGGCTATGGTTGGAAGCATTATAATTTGGGTGCAATGTTTATATTAAATTTGGAATGCTGGTTATAAAACTGTTTAGAAATGCTGTGTTTTATTGAAGGGTGGTTAATAGCTGCCCAAAACAAATACAAGACCACTAGCCAATTTCTTTTCTTTGTTTGGTGCTGCTTTGGGGAAATCACTTGGAAAATAAAGAAGGGGAGAAATGGTTCTATCAGCTCAAACCGCAAGCCTATAAACAAATTAAATAACCTCTTGCCTAAATTTTTTTCCCTCTCATTATTTATTTACTGTATTTACTGGGCATCTAGAGTATGCCAGATGTGAGACAGGACTGCTCTAACACAGCTATCTTCCATTTTTACTCAAAGGCTCTCAAGATATTTTCCCCCTTTAGCTTTGTAGGGAGAAGGGAGTCCCAGTAGAGTTGTGTCTGATTGAGGCTGATTGTGTTTGACACTGAGGGCCTCTAATGACTCACTGGCTTTTCGTGAACTGTGATAACTTAGTTATGATGCAGACAGGGAACATGGCCTGAGCCATGTGACTCAGGCTGACCACCGTGCAGACACCACATGCTCCCTCAGCACTTGTTTTCATTGTCCGTTTTCCTACATAAGACGTCCCCTTTCCATGTGCGTCCCTTGCCTCTAGGCAAACAAACATAAACCTGCTTCACAATCACTCCTAGCCAAGAGCATTATACGATGGTCCCTCAATGATCAATTCCAATGCTTAACTGCTTTCACTGTGAGGTGCTTCTTCTGACAGGTAAGGTGCCCGTCTTAGTGTTTTGGGGCTGCTATAATATAGTCTTAGATTGGATAACAGAAATTCATTGCTTACAGTTCTGGAGGTGGAAGGTCAAGATCAAAGTGAAAGTGGATGTGGGGTCTGGTGAGAACCTGTTCCTGAGGAACAAGGCTTTCTGCTTCCTCACCCAGCAGCAGGTGCAGGCCAACCTCCCTCAGACTTCTTATCAGGGCACCAATCCCATTCACCAGGGCTCTGCCTTCACAACCCAGTCGCCACCCAGGGGTCCCAACTCTTAACATCAAATTTGGGATTAAATGAATTTTTGGAAGGACAGAAACATTCAGTCCCTAGCAGTGCATGCTGGGCTCTGGCACTCAGAAGGAAGGGCTCTGTCAAATGTACTCAAGTGCTCTAAGAAACCAGATTACAGCTGGCATTTCTCAACCTCCTGGAAACAGCAGCTCTCCTTGTGACCCTCTGACCTTCTCAGCCCATGCTATTCTACTTTATTAAATGCATTCAGAACTCAGCAGACCAGTCATCCAAAAAGCAAAGGGGAGGCACAAAGTCTTTGCTATTGATACTAATGGCTGAAAAGGGGGTATGATGTTAAGTTTTCTTCTCTCTTTCCAGTATCTTGATGAGCTATGTTTCTGTCTCAATGGACTCTCAGGCTGTGATCTGGAGCCACAGGAAAACCTCATGGACCCCAGACAGAAATAGAAACTCTACCTCCTCCTCAGAGAAACAAAGAACACTTAATGGGGCTTTGTCTCGGAAAACCTAACTGATTGCTATTTAAAACGCTTACATTGATTTTAATAGAGTCAAAAATACATAGTTTTCATTGAGATAAAGAGCACTGCAGAAACGATTTGCATGATAAGATTTCAGACATGCTTTCTTAGCAGATGCTGCATAATACTTCATAGTTGCTTTCAATAACACATTTTATCTGAGGTTCTCGCAACCTTTTACAAACTAGCTGTGGCATTAGCATTTTACAGATGTGGAATTTGAAAACACAGGGTTTAATTTGATTAAGATTCCATACAAGGTCAGTGAAGGGGAGCAGAGAATGAGAGCCAGAAGGAGCTATTATCTTGCATAATACATGTCAGTATATCAACAGGACAAATTAATTCAAAACAAAAGGGGAAATCTATTTGGACTCCAGAAGAAACTGCTAAGATTAAGGAAAATGAATAAAAAAATAAGACAACAATTTCAAAAACCCTTGAATAATGTAGCACCTCCAGTGGGGAGAACTCTGCCCATGCATGCAGGGAATCTGAAAATAGAACGGGCATAACACTTGGCATATGATCTAAAATCATGTGCAGCCAATGTGTTCCTCTTCAGTATTACAAAGGGCAGAAAACCTGGATTCTCTTTTATATTCATAAAATCTGTCACAGCACATTACGGAATAGACTACATTTTTCTTTGGTTTCTGCTTTTTCCCCCGACCTCAATGCCCAACTCCCCACGGTTTTATAGAACCCAGTGGCTTCTTTTCCTTTCAATTCATAAGCTCATTCTGCTTAAAACAAGACTACATTACTTCTATTTTCTTCCGAGACATCTTCTGCCTGATAATCAACAGCTCCTTACTGTTTTAATTGGTTTGCCACCCAAGGCAGGAAAGTACCACTGAGGGACTTCCCTCAGTCTGCAGATCATCCTCCAGGAGGAGACAGTCCCTGAGGGCAAGCACACTGAGAGCCTGAAGACTTAGCTGAACTTAGGGAAGGGATTCTTAGACCTTTTCATTAGGAGACAGCTTTCAGGGCTGGCAAGCCTATTCAGCTTCTCTGTATTTAGTCCTGATCTTGGATTTTCTTTAAGAATCATGAGCAATTATCAATTTTCTTCACAGAAAAAGTCTAACATGTGGATGAGAAGACATGGACCTATGTTCGAGAATGTTCATAGAAAGGCAGTCACAATACCACAGACCTGGAAGCAACTCCATTGTTCAAGAAACTGATCAGGTGATTTGTCAACTTTGTTCCCAGGCACCACTGGTCATGATAAAAGTGACTTTCTGTTGATAAACTGCCTCTGGATGGGGAATGGAAGCTCCCTGATAGAAGTCAACACCTCAGGCTTCTCTGAGCAAGGTGGCTGGTGACTCAGCATGCCCTTTGGAGGGACTCCGGAAATCCTGCCTGTGCAGTTGTTACAAGACATACAGTCTCAATTATAGCATGGTAATTATGGGTTAGGGCAGGCCTCACACCTGCCCAGGTGAATCTCATCTCCATACACCTGATCTGCTGGCTGGGTGAGGAGGGGCAAAGAGAAGAGCTCCTGGACAGTCACAGGGATTGCAGGGAGGCCCTCTCAAAGCTGCTACCTGGCTGGCAAACAGTGGTCCCAACCTGTGTCCTGCCCAGGGAACCCGATGCTGGGGATGGCCTATGAGAGTCAGGTGCATCAGAATGTATAGTTGTACCCACGGAGACCTCCTGCTGGGCACTGAAATGGTTACCTTTGAGGGTGAGATTAACAGAAACAGCCATATTCTACATACATATGTCTTCAAATAATGTCAATTTCTACTATGAACATGTAATCTATCACTTGAAAAAAAATTATTTAAAAAAGTTTTAAGGTTCTCCATCTTGGTAAACATTAATTTTGTATACTTCAAATTCAAATGTGATCTTCAGTATCTTTTCAGCTTGATGAACAGTTAGAACCTTCTATGGATTTAATACACATCAATGGAAAGAACATTATCACCAAATATTTGGTTACCCTTGCAAGTACGAGAGCAAGAAGACTTGTCTACTTTCATGGAAATAATGAGCTCAATCTGGCGTAGGAGTGAGGAAAATAAAACACGTTTCCACTCTGCTATGCCACTGTGTCCAAGAGGGGAATTATTTAGGTCTTTCTCTACCCTTTCCTGAGGAAGTTATGTCTTTAACAGGTTAAGTGGTTAGTAGGATGTCAGGCCAAAACAGAACATCTGGCAGCTTGCTACTTCAACAAGATTAACATTATATATACAGAGATGGTAATACTATGAGCCCTTGTGAGAACAATAACAATTGATAAACATACCATTGATTTCAAGTCCCCACAAACACTTGGCAAGTCAGCCTATGTGAAGCTGAGTTGCATTAAAAAAATCCACTTTACAGGAAAAAGAAAAAAAACACAGCTGATATTCAACCTGATATTTCAGCTTTGTGTTGCTCATGTTACATTGACGATGCTGCTTTGCAGGGCTGAAGTAAGATTCAGCTAGGTCTGGAATGATACACCACTGTGTGTGTGTTTTTGGAGATAATGGCCCACCATCCCCCGCCTCCAGTTTCTAATACTATTGTTGGTTTACAAATGTGAGAGAGGTATACCACCTGCTTCTTCACTGGCTTCCCATCACCACGTGAAGCAAGTTATTCATGCCTCTCACTCTCGGCATCCGTGTTGATAAAATGAGGAAGATGACAGGGCCACCAAGGGCACTGCATGAGACACAGAGTGCAGCACGTGGTAATCACTCAATGAATGAGGAAACTGGTCACAGGCACAATGAGAGTTAATGAAAAGTCCAGCTGACCTTCGAACAGTGATTGCTAGAGGCTGGGAAGGGTGGAGGGAAGGCAAAGAGATGGAGCTTGGATAATGGGAATCCCAACGAAGTTAGACAGAAGGAACACATTCTAGTGTTCTACAGCACAGTGGTCAACTACAGATCACAATAGCGTATTGTGTCTGCTGGGTAAAGAACTGGAGGAGAGGAGCCTTGAGGCTCCGAGCATGGCAGGAGGGTGGGAGCTAGAGATTCCAACTGCCCTACGTATTCCATCTGCTCTGTGGGGGGGTGGGGGTGGGGATTGAAACACTGCACTGTGCCCCACAAGGACATCCAAGTGTCGCATGCTAATCAGAAATTTTAAAAAAGAAAAGGAAAAGGGAAAAAGGCATGGTAGCCTCAGCGTCTCCTCCTTAGAGTTTGTATTCAGCACAGGTCCCCTTTCAACCACAGGGTGTTTAATCACCACTGCCACTACTTCTCTTGGAACACATGCACTTGTGTGCCAGGGCTCTCTTTCATAATTAAGGTATAGTTTTGTCCTTAAAACAAAGTAACTAAAAGCTATAAAGCTGACCTCAACAGCATGGTCCATTCCCTGTTACCATCTTCAGAGCCCGTGTGTAGGAAAAGGGGGCTCTTGTGAGTGGCAGCTATCTGGGAATATAATGGTCTCAACGTTGAAACTGAAACAAAAGGCTTCTTCTGAATTATTGCTGATCTAAACAATGAGTTTTATTCACAAAAGCAGGTTCACAATATCTTTCTTCCTTAGACTGTAGGCTTATATCCTTCATGGTTCTTGGTATCTCCAATTCAAACTTAATATGTCTAAAACTGAATTCTGGATTCGAACTTTCTTCTACCCTCAGAATCATTCTCAGTATGGCCATTCAAATGACCTGAAATTGGTTCCTTTTATATAAATAAAAAAAAATTTGTAAAGTGTAAACTGGACCAATTGGTTACCTTGTCTAATGTAATGTGGCAGCTTCCCATGCACTTACAATACAGTTCACAGCCTTACATGAGTGGGTCCCTAGCTATTCCTCAGCCCTCACTTTTTTTTAAGATTTATTTTATTTTATTTGAAAGGCAGAGTAACAGAGACAGAGGGAGGGAGGGAGGGAGGGAGGGAGAGAGAGAGAGAGAGAAATCTTCCCTTTGCTGGCTCACACCATAAATGGCTGCAATGACTGGGCTGGGCCAGTCTGAAGCCTGGAGCTGAGAACTCCGTGCTGGTCTCCCATGTAGGTGTAGGATCCAAGCACTAGATCCATCTTCAGCTGCTTTCCCATGCACATTAGCAGGGAGCTGGATTGGAAGTGGAACAGCGAGTACTTGAATCAGCGCTCATGTGGACTGCTGGCACTGCAGACAGCGGCTTAAGCTACTGCACCTCAATGCCGACCCCTCGGCCCTGACCTCTAACATGCTTGCCACTCTCCACAGGCTTTTTTGTTCCTGGAACACTCTGGACATGGTCCCAACCCAGGGCCTCTGCATTTGCTGCTGCCTCTCCTTTAATGGTGCTCACCTCCAGAGTTTCATGCCTGGCCCCTTCTCAACATTCAAATTTCAGTTCCAATCTGAGAAAGGTTGCTCAGCCTGCCTCATTTAAAGTAGTCCACAGCCTAGCTATCACACCACACTATCACATCACCCCATTTTATTTTCTCCATGGCACTTAACATTATCTGAGATTACTCACTTGTTCATTTAATGTCTATTCTGTCTACCTCATGCCTGGATGGAATGTGGCCGTCTTGTGTGCATTTGTATTCCTGGTGTGGAATTACTCAGTATAGATTTGTGGATGCATCAGTGAGATGAAGCCAGCCAGCTTGCTTTTCTTCATTGAAGGTCACTTCGTTTTCCCCCCAACTTGCTTGTAATACACCTGTTTTTCAATTGACAAGGTTTTGTATATGTGATAATCTCTGCTCATGAATTTGAACTCTTTTGATTCTTAGGTTTGCAGCATTTGTATCCTCAGATGAGTTTTCTTTTATTGTATCTTTAAAGCCATTTCATTACATTTGTTCTGGGGTTTTCCTTAAAACCACGGATCAGAGCTGTGAACAATGATTTGCAAATTAAAGAGCCTCTCAGCTCATATTTCAACTAGAATGCCACATCCTGAGAGCACAACCCTCTGAAAAGACCCAATGCTTCAGCGCTCAGCACCTTCTGCCCATCTGTGGTGATGTGGACTTCTGACCCCTGGACCGCCAGCTAAATAAAACTCTTTCCTTGAAAACACCCAGCTTCAGGTGCTTGTTTATAGTAAAGGAAAAGTACACTAATATATGCTGCAAAGCTCACTTGACAAACATGCTTCTCTGTATAATTAACATGTACTGCTACTTCTTGTCAATATTAACGTAGAAAGTGAAAAATAAACAACAGAAACAAACTTAGTAATTTGCCTTTGATGCAGTTACATCTGGAAGTAGATCCTCTTGAGAAAACCAAACTATACTTCATACCTGAAACTTTGATTTTTAATAAAATACCACTGTGGTAGCTTATGATATAATTTCAGAGATAGCTTAATTCGAAATGAACTCAAACTTCTTCACATTAAGAAAAAATTGTATTTACAAAATGGTATTTCTCTTTGTATTTTACATCACATAAGAAAGGGAAGAAGCCATGGGCATGTTAAGAAAGCAGTGCATTTAATGTGGACCGAGTCAGAGATGAAGCCTTAACTAGAATTTTAGTGTCAGATGCAGCAACAGAAACAGCACTGGAAAGTATAAATTAATGAAAACAGACAGTCAATGACTTTTAATTGGTTCATGCTTCAAACCAAAATTTCAAAAAGGACTGTACTTACATAAGTCTTTAGTTGAAGTAAAATCATTGTCATCAGCATCATATACACACATTCTAGGAATACCATTCTTATAACTTTTTTTAAAAAAGTTTTTTTCCAAAAAAGAAAAGATTTAATGCATCACTGTAACCTGGACAAATGATCTGATACACGAAATACTTCACTGCTTCTAGATAATTCCATATTTATTATTTAACCCCCTCCATGTTCAATGACAAATCTTAAAACTTGACTATTCACTAAGTAGAAGTTGAAACATTAACATAGTCTCTTTTTTTTAAGAAAGGGCAAGTATATACTAAGTAATTTATTACTATTTAATTTTAATAAGTTGTACAACTGAGAAGTTGTAACTTGATTAAAATATTTATTTAAAATTAATCAAATACTTCATTTCTGATCCAGCTACCTGCTAATGCACCTGGGAAAGTAGTGGAAGATGGCACAACTACTTGGGTCCCTGCACTTATGTGAGAGACCTAGATGAAGCTCCTGGCTCCTGGCTTTGGCCTGCTTGGCCCCAGCCATTGTGGCCATTTGGGGAGTGAACCAGTATACGGAAGATCTCTCTCTCTCTCTCTCTCTCTCTCTCTCTCTCTCTCATCTTCTCTCTCTGTATTTCTGACTCTTAAATAAAAACATCTTTAAAAAAAGAAAAAAATCTCGTGTTCAGAAAATGTTTAAATTACAAGAAACAGAAATATTCCAGAAGACGAAAGTTAGTTATTTTTGATAGATGATTAATTAAAATTTGGGGATATTTACAGGCTACTACTGAAAAAAAGAGAGAGAGAAGAGAGAGGAGGGAGGAGGAGGTGGGGAGAAAAAGAGCAGGGAAGGGTGGGACATTGCTAATGCAATCAGCTCATTTAATTTATAAAATGAATGTTCTTAATTGGAGATAATAATTTCATAACTTACCTCTGCATACTTTAACTTCAATGTTTTATGCATTTCTCGAAAACGACTGTAACGCCTGAATACAGTCCATGTCTCATCTAGGACGGTAATCTATTAACCAAGAAAATCAAAATGAATCAGCATTAATTAGAAGAAAAAATAACTAGAAATTTTAAAACATAATTTAAAAATTAACAAAAAGTGATTAGCATGCAAAATTTCCCCGGAATTGAAAACATTAATCTAGCTGCATAAATAAGATTTATAAATAAGGATTATATTCTATTTTAGCATGCATCTTTGGCTCCTAAATCTTGTTATAAGCAATTTGTACCCATGTCAAGTGAGGGGCAGACGGTCATTTCTTAATCGATTATAAAATGTGTTCCTTAGCCCTCCAGTTGGGTTTTAGAAAGGAAATCCCACAGCATGAGCTTTTTGTTACAGTGATGCACCCCTACAAAACGTTACTTGAAGGTCATGAGATGCCACCGCAGTGGACAGGAAACAGTGAGAGGCGGGGAATAGAGGGAAGAGGAGGAGGATGGGGAAGAAGAGTGGGAGAAGGGAGAAGGAGGAGAGGAAGGAAATCGAGGAAGAGAGGGAGGCAGGAGAGAGCAGAAGGAAGAGAAGGCAAAGGAGGAAAACCATCTCACTGCATCTCAGGGAGTATTGGCATAAAAACATGACAATACATTTTGCCTTTTTCAGAGAGACAATCACCAAGCCAGCCTTAACTACTGGACTGGGGAGGAAGGGGTCACGCTCCAGCTTGACAAGGAGAGGCTGGTAGACCGTATCAGACATTGTGGTCATGCCTAAAGCACAGGCTGATGAGTCTCAAATTCCTATCTCTGCTTCTCAACTTTGATCCAGACCCACGCACTCCACTGGGAGCCATCTTTCTTTGATTGTCACACAGCAAGCACCAGTTTGACGTGTCTAAAACCACCGCAGTTTCAGCTCGGGTGTCTTCCATCTTGGTGCATTTCACCAAAACTGTCCTAGTCATGCCTGAGCCCCCACCTTCCAACTGTGGCAGGGGTTGGGGGGCAGTCCTGCTCCTCTCACCTCCTTTGCGTTTCCTGGAGCTCTGTCCTCCCTTTAACCTTTGCTGTCAGCTCCATCTTACTCTAGGCCAGTACGTCTCATGTGGATGCTGTGCAAACCTAGAAAAGGACCTAAACTTTCAACCCAGCACACACACTGCCTGCAGCAGCCTCGCTTTGTCTCCGCTCTGCTCAGGTATCTGCACTCCATGAATACACATGTTCTGTCCTATCTCAGGGCCTTTGCATGGGCTAAGACTCTGAAAAGGTCATCTCAACCTGCACAGTAGGAAAATGCTCTTCTTGAGTACAACAGTTTGGTTGGATTCCCTGCATGTCGACCATGGGGGTGTCAAGCAACAGTGAGAGAACACCCAGATGGCAGCTTTGTGAGCAAGTCCCATGAACCAGCCATTCTCTGGTTCACTAAGTTCCCAAAGTGGCAAATGAGATAATTCAGGGGGTGGGGGTGGGGGGGGGTGACAAGAATGCACACTTTAAATTTTCATCATTCTGGTTCTGTATTCATCTTCATAATAACTTTTTAATTGTGACAGGCTTCCTCTTATGAGTTTGTGTGAAAAAAAATATTTCCATGAGAAAACAAAGGTGAGAGTATTTGCCGAGAATCATTAGGTAAACAATAACACAGGTGCTCTGCAGCTGTGGTTGTTTTTAGTCTGGTAGGCAAGTCTCACTGGAGCTTGGGAAACACTGCTCCTGAAAGCAAGACTGGTTAGCCTTCCTCTCTCAGGAGACCCACTGAGGCTCTGGGTGCAAGATCAAGGCAGCGAGATCAGCAGGGTTGGGGCTTCCCGAGGGCAGGAACATGGCAACACAGTCTTGGCAGGACACAAAGCAGGTGTCTACGCAAACAGGAGTTCCACTGGGCCTTTCTGCCTTCCCACGAGGCTGACATAGCCTGCCTGCCAGTCAGAACTGCTCCGAAAGACAATGGAATCACCCCTCTGACTGGGAGCAGTACGGTGCAGGTGTCCCATCATGAGACCATGCTGCACTGTGACTTTGGATTCCACAGGAAGTCACCCCATGAAGTCTCGGTTTCCCATATCCCTCCGACTCGGATGCCCCCAGCTCTCCTTCTCCCCTGAAACTCCTCCACTGCACCTCTGGGACCTGTCATCAATCATCAACCAAATCCACCAGATGCTCTGCCTCTTCTGGGTTCCCTGTCCTCCCCTGCAGGAGCCCTCCAGCACCTCCACCTCTGGGTTCATTGTCATTCAACATGAAAACCATGGGCAACCATCAGCAGCACTCCCTTGATCTCAAATCCCTGTCCTACTTCTGAGATTCTCTGGATGAAGACAAACCACAACCCTTGCCCGTCCCATGGTCTGCTGACTCTCTGCCTATGTGTGCTCAGTACCACATGAAGAGAAAGACCACCAAGTTGCATTTTATACTCACAGTCATCCCTTTCAAGTCAGTCTTTGATAACACCTACCCGTCACACCACATTTTCCAATTCCATCCACTCCCCCCCTATCCTTAGACCACTTTTCCTTCTTTCTCAGGCCTTCATCACCTCTTTCCCTCCTCTTACTCCCAGCTGAGATCCTTAATGCCTATTTCCCCGAGAAAACAAAAGCAATCAAAAGCACATTTCCGCTGGCACCGCGGCTCACTAGGCTAATCCTCCGCCTGTGGCGCCGTTACCCTGGGTTCTAGTCCCGGTAGGGGCACCGGATTCTGTCCTGGTTGTTCCTCTTCCAGTCCAGCTCTCTGCTGTGGCCGGGAAGGCAGTGGAGGATGGCACTTGCACTTGCATGGGAGACCAGGAAGAAGCACCTGGCTCCTGGCTTTGGATCAGCACGATGCACTGGCCACAGTGGCCATTGAGGGGTGAACCAACGGAAAAGGGAGACCTTTCTCTCTCTCTCTCTCTCTCTCTCTGTCCACTCTGCCTGTCAAAAAAAAAAAAAAAAAAAAAAAGAAAAAGAAAAAAGAAGCACATTTCCATTAGCACCCTGAGTCAGGTCTACTTACCTGCCACCTTCCATCATCTGTCCTGTAAGTCATTCCTCCTCCTGTCACTAGGCATGAGATACAGCAGTGCTCCTGGTTAAGTTCAGCCCCTCTAGACGCTGAATTTCAACCCCTGGTCCTTCTGAAAGACTGCAGTTAACAACCTCCTCTTTCCTGCACCAACACGTTCCCCCTCTCTAGTGCAGTATTCTCCAGGGTATCTAAATGAGCTATTATTTCTGTCATCGTAAATGCCCATTTTGACATCCTTTTCCTTTCCAGCTATCACTCTATTTCTGTCCTTTACATGAAAACAAAAGCTTCAAAAATCTACTCATGATGTCTTGAATATTTTTTTCTACTTACTATTCCTTGATTTCACACTGAGTCTCCCAAACTATTCCAGCCTGTACTCTTGCTAAGGTCAGCAATGACCTCCATCTCGCAAAATCCACTTGCTAGTTCTTAATTGATCTGTGAAGAAGCTTGAGGAGGACTCAACATGTTGAACAGCTTTCTCATTTGGCTTACAGGGTGCTATACCCCCTCCTTACTTTAGTTCCCTTTGCCAGGATTTCTCGTCTCCTTGACCTTTTTTTTTTCTTTTTTATTTTTTGACAGGCAGAGTGGACAGTGAGAGAGAGAGACAGACAGAAAGGTCCTCCTTTGCCATTGGTTCACCCTCTAATGGCCACCATGGCTGGCACGCTGTGGCCGGCGCACCGTGCTGATCCGATGGCAGGAGCCAGGTGCTTTTCCTGGTCTCCCATGGGGTGCAGGGCCCAAGCACTTGGGCCATCCTCCACTGCACTCCCTGGCCACAGCAGAGAGCTGGCCTGGAAGAGGGGCAACCGGGACAGAATCCGGCGCCTCGACTGGGACTAGAACCCGGTGTGCCGGCGCTGCAAGGCAGAGGATTAGCCTAGTGAGCCTCAGCGCCGGCCTCCTTGACCTTTAAACATCAAAGTGTGCCAGTGGGTAATCCTTGAACATGTTTTACTTTTTACCTACATTCACTCCTTTGCTGATCTCATCCTGTATCTCAGCTTAAATTTATATGCTGACCCCTCCTTGGATGCTCATAGCTCTCCCAGGAACACACACTCATATATCCTATTGCCTACATACTTGATATGTCTGTCTACTTAGATATCTAATATGCACCTGAAAGTCAACAAGGCTACACTTATCAAAACTAATCTCACCCAAACCCACTCGCCTTTCTATCTCACTAAATGACAATGTGATTTTTTCACTTATTCAGTCCAGAAACATTAGCCTTAATGCTCCACTTCCTCTCTCACAGTTCACACCCAATCAGTTAACAACTCCTTTTGGCCAAAATTCCAAAATACCTTGCGAGTATGACTGAGCCTCACAAGCTCCACTGTTAACACCTCCAAGCGCTGTCATCTCTTGGTGGGCTTCTTTTGTAAGAGTCTCCTTGCTTATACCCTTATCCCCCTTCTTACCATTCTCAGCTTTTTTCTCACGGTATCCAAAGTGATCTTGTTAAAAACTATTTAGATGAGATTATTTCTTTGCTTAAATGGGCCATCCTGATTCAGGCACAAATTTATCTTCCTTCCCCCGCCTACAAGCATCTCTTGTGATTTGTCCTCTTCCTGATCTCATCTCTAACCACTCTACTCACTGCTCACTCTGATTTCCCTACTTTCCTGCCTAGAATATATCAAACATGCCACGGGGCTTTCCCTTGTGCACTTTTCTCTTTCTGGAATGCCTCTATCCCAGATTTTCACATGACAAGTTCCTTCACTTCCTTCAAGTCTTTACCCACTGTTACTTTCTGAGTGATACCTTCTCTGATATCCTAACACTGTACCTGCTTTTTCCCATTCAGTACTACTTACTCCTCTTCCTGAATTTACTTAGAATTCCTGATTACTTAACATGGTCTAGATTTACTAATCTAGCTTTTTTTCCCTCTCTTCCTGACTACAGTTTATGTTCTAGGAGAGCTGGGAGCTATGCCTGCTGACCACCGCACCCTTAGAAGAACATTTGACACATCCCTGGCCTTCTGAATGAATATGGAACAGGGAGTCCCAGTATGGACTTTCTGTCTCTTGGTGACAATGAACTAGTATTTTTTTTTTTTGGGGGGGGGGGGGGAGCAGAAAACACCTTAACAAGGCCTCAAGCAGATCAGGATAAGCTAAACTTGTGGGGCATGAGCCTACGGTTTCTCATTGTTGCTTCCAGAGCTCACTGAAGTCGAACCAATTTCTGAAATCCCTCATTACTAAGGCAGCATTTTCAACCTACTTCACAATTTCGGATTGCTAACTTCTTTCATACAGTGGCCTCCAGGACAGTGTCTTTGTAAAGGCCACTGATTTCTCTCTTTTTTTTTTTAAAGAATTATTTCATTTATTTGAAAGAGTTACAGAGAGAGGTAGAGCCAGAGAGAGAGAGGCCTTCCATTCCGCTGGTTCACTCCCCAAATGACTGCAACAGCTGGAGCTGCGCCGATCCAAAGCCAGGAGCCAGGAACTTCTTCCGGGTCTCCCACTTGGGTACAGTGGCCCAAGGACTTGAGCCGTCCTCCACTGCTTTCCCAGGTCATTAGCAGAGAGCTGGATCGGAAGAGGAGCAGCCAGGACTAGAACCAGCGCCCATATGGGATGCTGGCGCTGCAGGCTGGGGCTTTAATCCACTGCGCCACAGCACAGACCCCACTGATTTCTTTAATGAACGCAGCAGATAAAGGGGAATTTGAGCACCAGATGGTATGAGAGTAAAAATACAATAGAATCTCTACCTACAAGTGCCTTCCTTTGCTTTCTTGATATCTGTTCCCAGTACAGTACTTATCATGGAAGGTGAGATGCCATCATGGAGTGAGTGGAGCAGGGAGGAGAGAGAGATGTCCTGATGCAGAGAGAGCTAAGCCTGTGCAAAGCTCTGGATACACATGGACTCCTTAGGAGTGCACTTACAGGAAGGTCAGTACAAGTTTCAGAGGGATCTTTGTCTACCTGTTACCCTGGTGACTCCAAGGAGGTCTGCATTGAAGGGGGAGAGGACTCTGGGACTGTTAACACGAAGCACGAGGTATTAGCAAGAATAACGGACAACGAAGATTATCATGGGCATATTCTAGGTAGTGACTTTTCTTTGGTCTAGTATCTTCCTTGATTTTTTAAAAAGATTTATTTATTTATTTGAGAGGTAGAGTTACAGAGAATGGAAGAGACAGAGAAAAGTCTTCCATCTGCCGTTTCACTCCCTAGATGGCTGCAATGGCCGGAGCCAAGCCAATCCAAAGCCAAGAGCCAGGAGCTTCTTCTAGGTCCCTGATGTGGGTGCCAGGGCCCAAGCACTTGAAGCATTGTCTTCTGCTTTGTCAGGGCAGAACAGAGAGCCATTCTGGAAGTGGAGCAGCTGGGAAACGAACTGGCGTCCATATGGGATGCTGGCACTGCAGGCGGAAACTTAGCCTACTATGCCACAGTGCCATTCCCTTACTTGATATTTTAATAAACTCACATACAGATCTCAATGACTTCTGCCCTTGCTACTTCAGCTCACTGCCTAGGTCAGTGTGGGTCTCAAGGTATGACGCTGGGGGGCTGGCGCCATGGTTAATCCTCTGCCTGCGATGCCGGCATCCCACATGGGCACTGGGTTCTAGTCCCGGTTGCTCCTCATCCAGTCCAGCTCTCTGCTGTGGCCCGGGAGGGCAGTGGAGGATGGCCCAAGTGCTTGGGCTCCTGCACCCGCATGGGAAACCAGGAGGAAGCACCTGGATCCTGGCTTTGGATCAGCACAGTGTGCCAGTTGTAGTGGCCATTTGGGGGGTGAACCAACGGAAGGAAGACCTTTCTCTCTGTCTCTCTCTCTGTCTATACCTCTACCAGTCAAATAAAAAAAAATTAAACAAAAAATTTTAAAAAAAGGTATGATGCCCGACCGCCAGGCTTAGCTTCCCTTGGAACTCTGTTAGCAATGCACATTGGAGGTCGCATCCATACCCACTGCTCAGCCTCCAGGTTGGCACACAACTCACAACTCTTCCTTTGGCAGCAGCCTCACTGCTAACTCCTTTCTCCCTGGAGAATCACTTCTTGCACTTTCCCATGATTCCTTAGCATATAGTTCACAATATGATCAGAGCACACATCGCAAGAGATAATTAATTGCCACAACTTATATGAACTACATGTCTTTCTCTACCCTATGAGACCTTAAGCCTTCTAAGGAAACAAGCCATTTTGTAGTAATTGGGATGAGGGTAGACTCTCATTGTAGAGACAAATGTTAACTGAACTCCTGCTATGTACCAGGCACCAGAACAGATGTTGGTAATCTGAGGGATGTGCTTAAGATTACTTCACCTGTCAAATCATTTAAGAATTCAGGCTTAGTTCAGTCAAAATGGAGAACAAAGCCAAGAGTTTTGGCTGCAGTCACACTCTTCTGGTTGTTTCCTTCAAGTTCATCTGAATCAAAGATTACTTGAATTAGTTACAATAGTATGATTTTAGAAAATACACTGAGGGGCCGGCACTGTGGCGCAGTGGGTTAACGCCCTGTCCTGAAGCACCGCATCCCATATGGGCGCCGGTTCTACTCCCGGCTGCTCTTCTTCCAATCCAGCTCTCTGCTGTGGCCTGGGATAGCAACTGAAGATGGCTTAAGTCCCTAGGCCCCTGTACCCACGTGGGAGACCCGGAATAAGCTCCTGGCTCCTGGCTTCAAATCGGCGCAGCTCTGGCCATGGCAGCCAATGGCGGAGTGAACCAGCAGATGGAAAACCTCTCTCTCTCTCTGCCCCTCCTTCTCTCTTTTGTGTAACTCTGACTTTCAAAGAAAATAAATAAATCTTTTAAAAAAGAAAAAAACACACTGAGTATAGGATGAATTCTCAATCTAAGTTTTTTTTAAAGATTTATTTACTTATTTAAATATTTGAAAGGCAGAGTGACAGAGGCAGAGACAGACAGCAGGAAAGAAAGAGAGATCTTCTATCTGCTAGTTCACTCCCCAAATGGCTACAACAGCCAGGTCTGGGCCAGGCCAAAGCCAGGAGCCAGGAACTCCATCCAGGTCTCCCATGTGGGTGGCAAGGGTCTGGGTACTTGGGTTTTCATCCACTGCTTTCTCAGGCGCATCGGCAGGGAGCTAGATTGGAAGCAGAGCAGCTGGGTCTCAAACTGGGATGTGGGATGCCAGCGTTGTAAGTGGCAGTTTAGCCTGCTATGCCAAAACACTGGTCCCATTCAATATACAATATTTTCATAACACAAGTTTATAGTGAGGTGTGGAGAGATTTCCAAATTCATCACTTTTGTGATTTTCACCTAAGTACAGGTTAATACAGGGATTAGAAAGGCTCAGACTTCCTTCTTTATACATAAACCATTCAAAGGTCCCTTTGTCTCTCACAAAGAAATAAGTTGAGGACAGTGATGATGAAGAAGAAGTATCACCAGCAATCACCTCAGAAATGCAACCACAGGTGTAATCTCTCCATAGGGAAATGGTCAGATGCCCTCCAGAAGGAGATTCGGCTCATGTGAAGTTCAGAAAAAATACACAGAAAGTAAAACATACATTAAAGTTCTATTCTGCCCCAAATTAAAATTGAACATGAGATTAGATGTTGATGCAGGCAGGAGAGAAATAAGATCAGTAAAACAAATAAAGCAGAGAAAATACTCCATTATTTTCTTTGATGTTAGAATGCAAGGTATCACTACTGCATATCTTTGAGAAGCAAATTCATTACTTCTTTCCCTCTGAATGACTTTGCTGATACAACTCCATCTTTCGTGGGCCATAAAATGATCAAGTGCAACTTAAACACCATAAACATGTCAACAAGATGGACTGCATTTACTTATAGACAATTCTCAACTGAATGCTTTCCACAAATTTATGTTATATACATATTTTGCTGGTTTAAGGATTGTCGATTTTAAGATCTGTCATCAGTATATATTTGCCTGTGTATATCTGTCTGTGCAAGCAGGAGAATCAACAGCTTTTTATCCAAGCAAAACTTCTCTAACTAGTTCTCATTTAAACAGTCACTTGTAGAGTTCTCTTCAATAACAATTATTTTCTTGATATTAGGGGCAAATTCTCATTAGGAAAGGCTTAAAGGTAATGCTCTATCACCAACCTAACATATGCCAAAAAACCATTTTTATCAGACTTTTGCAAAACAAAGTCTCGCGCAGCAACAAGGCTGTAACCACATCTGTGGAAACACAAAATATATTCCCAATGTATATACTGTAACAAGTTTTAGTTCATTAAAATCTCCTCAAATACCACAGAAAATGAAAACTAGTGTGTATTCTCTGAGCTGGAGGAGGCATATTGATTCATGGAGTGTAGAAAGAAAATATTGGAGCTTATTAATAGTTGTTTTCATATCTTGTTCTTTTTTGCATTTCCAGTTCTAAAAGTGTGTTATAATGAGTTAATAAACATTATACTTTCAAAATACATAAAAATAGGTATATTGGGTATGCCTACTAGTAAGTTTTTTCACTGATAGACACATGTGATTTACAAAACTTAAGAGATACCCCTCTAAGCTATGACTGGTAGAAAACGAGTTCATACAAAGTTCTATTTCTGAGATGGCAGAATCTCATTCACTATTTTTTCTCAAGGTCTTATACAGCAACATGTCTGTGAGTATGTTTGAAGAACCATGAAATGAATCTGTATAGCAGCAAGCATTAGTGCATTATGTTTGATTAACATCTCTTCAGACAACCACTGCCAAGGGAACTAAGCTGGGGTGGTAAAGGAGGCCAACAGTCCCTTAAGCACAGGGATACGCCACAGAGACCACAGTGCCAACCACTCCCCACCTGATCCCTCTCTATGGGTACCACGTCTTTCTGAGGATCAACAGCACTCATGCTTTCTAACTTCTGGTTGCACCATAAGTGCTAAATCTGCCAACTGTCTTCACTGTAACCTCTTCCTGGTCTCCTTGCTCACATCTTTGCTTGTAGGTCATTCAGCTACAGATCCAGGCTGGACTCTGGGTCAGTCTTTCCACTACTGGGGCATTAGCTTCTCACAATACCTGGATCTGGGGTGGGTGTTCAGCCTAGCAGTTAAGACAGGAGTTAAGACACCTGTGTCACATAGTGGAGTAGTTGCCTCTGGCTCCTAACTCCAGCTTCTTGCTAATGCAGACCATGGCAGGTAGCAATAACTGCTCCAGCAATTGGGGTCCTGTCACCCAGGTAGCAGATCTGGGTTGAGCTCCTAGCTTCAGCCTTATCCCAGCCCTGATTGTCATAGGCATTTGGAAAGTGAACCAGTGGGTGCTCAAAGTCTGTCTGTCGGTCTCCCCCCCTCTCAGATAGACTGTAAAAAGCCCTAGCTTCCTAGACCTTCTGGTGGGGTCCATCAGAATAATCCCCCAAGGCAGGCAGCCCGTGGTGCCAGCTCTCCCTCCTCTGTGTCGCAGAGCATAGCTGAGGGATGCCCTAGGGAAGACAGAACGCATTTGCATGAAATTTTAGCTTTTTAACTCAGCATAGTCACTCTTCCTTGGAAATCCTTCCCAATTACATTCTCTGTGATGAGCATTTCAAAATGTTCTAGACTTTCAATCCTCATAGATAATGACTTTTTTTTTAAGTGGGATGATTAGGGTGACCCAAGATGAACTCCCTGAGTGTCCTGGCAGCATCTCTCAAAATGGCGCTGTTGCCGCATTTACTCTCCTTTCTTCAAAACCTCTTGGTCTTCACTTAATTCTTCTTATTCACGTCCGCTGGAAAGGAGAGTCCCTCTCCAAGGTGAGCCTCAAACTCTACTTCCTGTCCCCCGTACATCACTGTCCTCTGTCCTCAGTGGTGCCATGACCTGAGCGTCTCTTCTCTCATCTCCACTCACTGAAATCCACGCACGGTTCCAAGCAGAAAACACGTTAGAGAGACGCCGGACGTCTCCGTGATCAGCCTCCATCACTGCCCATTGTACCTGTGCTCTTCTATTTCCTGTGTGTGAATGTCTCTTCCCCCACTGAATTTTCCCTTGAGTACATGAACTGCTTATTCATCTTTCCCTTTCCTTAGTATTTTAATGCTTCTGGTCTTCTTACAAAATATATAGGCACCAAATAAATATTTGTTAAATAATAAATGAAGCAGTAAGGGAGGCATAGAGGCCAGAGTATCTTTTCAATAAACACTTTCCTACTGCATTTTCAAATTCCTTGTCTGGCTTCATCTCTGGCAGTGGAACGACCTGCCTTTAGTCCTTTTCAGAGGTGTCCATAACTGTTCAAAGTTTTCTAACAGTAGACTTTAGGGGAGATAAAGATGAGGGAAAAGAACTGAAAGGCAAAGCGAGACAAAGTATCACTTCGCAAATTCTTTTAGAACCCAACATTCTGTTGATTTAGAAGAAACAACCGTGACAAACAACTTGGGGTTAAGAATGCATGGGGGTGGGTCCAGGGCACATATCTGAGTAGGTTAAACTTCTGCCTGAGGCGCCTCCATCCCATGTGGGTGCCGGTTCTAGTCCTAGCTGCTCCTCTTCCAATCCAGCTCTCTGCTATGGCCTGGGAAAGCAGTGGAAGATGACCCAAGTCCTTGGGCCTCTGCACCCACATGGGAGACCTGGAAGAAGCTCCTGGCTCCTGGCTTTGAATCGGCACAGCTCTAGCTGTTGTGGCCATTTGGGGAGTGAACCAACAGAAGGAAGACCTTTCTCTCTGTCTCTCCCTCTCACTGTCTCTAATTCCACCTCTCAAATAAATAAATAAAATCTTTTTTAAAAAGCAGAATGGATACTGGTAGGTATGAAGCTCCTAAACACACACTCACACCCACACACACACATCAAAAACCAAAGACAATCTCCAAATTGCTATGCAGAGCGTGAGTTCTATTATTAAGAGTCTCCCGCTTCTGCGTGTCAGGGTCTCTTAGGTACAAGGCTTGGGGATGAAAGCTGAGCAACTGCCCTGGAGCCAAACTCCTCCGCTCAGGAAGGGGCCAGCAGATAGAAGTCCCAGGGATACTGAGGGAGGAGGAACAGAAAGGCTGCTGCTCCGCGAGAACACATCTGTCCCTAGGGGTGTCTGATCTGCTCTGAGATGGACAGTGCACCCCCTTTCTCTGGCCAGTTATTCCTCCTGAGGGAAAGCTCAGCTTTGCTGCCAGGTGGGCACAAAAGACAGGGGTCCCTACCAGTGTCAGCAGCCAGCCAGTGGCCGTGGAGGGCGGGCCAATGGCAGCTGCCTGCAAACTGCGGAATGAGGTCCTGAACTGAGCAGACCTCCCCGCTCTGATGCATTGGGGCCCCCGGTGCTAGTGGCTTCAGCAGCCACAGGAATTCTGACTTGGGGTCTTTGCAGAAGGGAATCCGGTCTTAAACAGAACATACTGCGTAAGAGGAGCCTAGTCCTGACCCAGGATCTGCCCCTGCCTACTGGTAACAGGGATGGTAACTACATGGAGCCTGGAGAATAACGGTTCCTCACATCAAGAAACTCATGCAAATGGCAGATTGTACAGCTTGGTTCTCCAGGAAAATCCCAGATCCCCTTCTGTGTAGGAGCATCACGGAAAAGGACAGAAAATGCTTCAGTCACGGGCTGGGAACCTCTGCATCTGGTGTGCTAGAAGAAACAGGCCCAGCCTCGGCTGTGGGGTTACTCCCTACTCCAGAAGGCTAGGAACTGGTGCTAAATCAGAGGGCTTGCTCGCTGGCCCCAGTCCAGGCTTCTGCAGCAGCTAGAAATAATGATTCTTCTTGTTTCTGTTTCACATTTTCACACTAGGGGTAATAGCACTTACTAACAGTCTACTTTTCTTATAGGGTAGTTTGAAGGTCAATTTGATTTAGAATATATGCGGGCCCTGAGATTCTGGAAAGATGGAGGCCTTTCAAATCCAAGATCATTACTGCAAAAAAGCAGGTGAGGCATAGGGGAAATTAAGCTACTTTAAAATTGGAGGAGATCGTGAAAATGTGAGTGCAAGCAATTTTCCTTTAGATTAGCTAGACATTCAGAGGCTAAGCAAGGGATGTAAACTTTCTACCAGTCACCCCAGCAGAGTGGAATAACGTAAGGCCCTGGATTAACACAGATTTAGATCCTGATGTTAGCTCAGTAATTTAGTAATTTAGTAATAGTAATGCTAGCTGTGTGACTTTGGCTGAACTACTAAATTCCTTTAGGCCTCAACTTCTTTGTCTGTAAAATGGACTCATGAAACTTCACCTGCAGATGCAGTTAGAAAACTGTGAAGGCACCAGCACAGTGCTGAGGCCTTGGGCAAAGGCTGACCGTGACCGTGTTCCTAAAGAAAAGTCTTATATTAGGTGCTGTTGAAAGATCAGGGTATCCGTGGGCAGCTAATACAAAAAGGGAAGTTCAAGCCATTTTGTGTTTTAAGAATTTTATCCCGGGAAAAGGTACAGAACTCCCCAAATCCTGAAATCAAGGAAGGAAGATATTAATATGGTCTTCTAGAAGAAAGGAAACTTGGGTGAAACACAGATTTTACAAGATGACCATGAGGTGATGACTACCTTTCTTCTGTGCGTGGGATTCCACCTCACTTCTTCTTAGTCGTCTCTATCTCTGCAGCATACTTTGTGAGGGTAGATAAGGCTGTCCAGGCAGGGGGTATTGTGTAAAGGATTTGTGGGTTCATGAGAAAACCAGGGAAGGGAACAGAACTCTGTGTTTTCCTTGTTTTTCAGTAGGAGACAAATTTCTCAAGGAGATGGGACATATACATAACAAACTCAGGATAAAATGTGATACTCCAAGTCCTAACGTAATTTGTTTCACTTGCATCTTATATTTAAAAATAATATACAAACTGAATATTTGAATCTCAGTGGACCAGCGTATCTGCTGCACTCCATTTGTCTCTGCTATGTTAATGCACACAGGGCGATAATCTATCAGTTGATTAATAAGCACAGATCTGGATGGCAACACACTACTCTTTCAGAACATTTACACCCTAACAGGAGGGGACTGTGCAGAGCTTATCTAATAGACTGCAATGGCTCTTATTTCTGTTCTGACAAATAAAGAGAAATTTCTTTAACTACAAATGTGATTACGGCAACTCTCAAACTGCCGATTTTCTGGGTGTTTCTTCTTCATGATTCCTGGCAGATCCACCCTCCATCAATTTCTCCAGTTTGTCAAAGCCTTACTAATAACCCCACTTTACAAAGTACTGGCGACACAGTCAGAATCCAAATATAAAGTTAAAACACACACAGATAATAGCAAACTTTGGAAATGGGCAAGGAGTTAAAAATGCCTCCTATGTCTAAGGCAAAATATGCCCAAACTTCTACACAGTACAGAGGAGTAGTGATTTGGGGAGGTTCATTAAAATGAGGAAGTAGAGGAACTGGTGTGGCTCCACAGACTTGATATGACAGCGACATCTGGTACCTGGACCTACTTACTATGTTGCCTCGGGCAAGTCATTCATGCTATCCTAATTCATGAGATACAAATGATATTTCCATCTTGGTGCATTTTCTATGTTTGTGGAAATGTCCAGAAGGTGAGGAAGGCGCTTGCTTGATGTTCATTTTCTATTTTGAAGAGGTGCTACCAATTCAGCTGCCTACAGAGATGGGTCAGGAGCACAGTTCAGAGAGGCCCAGGGAGAAAACAGCAACAGGGAATGAAGGCATGAGCCTATTATTTTATTTGAGAATATTCAATTATGCTGTGGAGAATGGAGAGGATCCTAAGAGGGGCTAAGCAGAGCCCCTAAATGATCTAGAAGCTTGGGAGAAATGGACAAATCTCACAGGATGTGTCAGAAAAGAATGAGTAAGCAAGAACTTACAGAGACACATCAAAATTCACAAGATGCACCAAACACAGGCTGTAGCTTGTTAATCTTTAAGACATGCCAAAGACTGAATGAAGTTTTAAAACATGATGGAGCAGGCAAGAAGGTTACTTAGGGATAAGAAAGGCAGGGCAGCACGGAGTCCCGATACGTTCCCGCTCTGGGGTGACAGCTATGTTAACCCTGAATTGACCATTGACCACTCTTGCTGACAACTGGCCTGGTCCCATCCCGCCCTATAGGTGCTCTCCCCAGGTAATAGCCAGCATTGTCCACAGAAGGTTAGTGACCACATGTGCCATGGAACAGAAGTGTGTGTTGTCACTGGACACCCTCTGTATGCCACATCCACTTGCTCTAAACTCTGGTTCCTTATGCACATTATCAGCACGAAGGGCCAAGGTAAGAGAGATGGGGAGGGGCAGGACAAGTGAACGTGGTGTGGCCAGGGGTCAGGCAGAACACTCCATCCATCCGCCTGGTTGCATCTCTGTGTGCGCTGAAACTCATTTAATGAACGGTGTGAATGAAAACTTCATTTGGCCCACCCCTCTGTGAATGGTGCAGTGAGACTCTGGAGGTCACCACTTCACCAAGGTGATTTTCTTCAGTACACAGAGTCCTGAGGTCCAGGAAAGGCAGCCAGCACAAGCACTAAGCTCAAGAGGAGCTGCTGCACTGGTGGGAATCTTGGCTCTTGTTCCCATGTATTCTGATTCATCACAGGGGCTTGGCGAGCCTGAATTTCTATGTTAGCGCTCCCCAAGGTTTAAAACCTGGTAATTCAAGCAAAATCTTACAAAAAATTCTGTTCAGAGCAAAGAAAACGAACCTCCTGCCGTCAGCTTGTTTACTGCAGCCTCAAGTTAACACTGCTTCACAATCAGTCCCTGGACCTGTCACTGTCACGTGGTCCTTCAGTTGAGGAACAAGACACCAACTGCAAACTGCTGGCTCTGCAGATCTGCAGGCTACCAGCTCTTACTCTGGGCCTCTTCTGTTTTGGGAGGGTCTGGCAGGTATGAAATTTCTTGGTGTTAAGCATCTCCCCAACTTCCAGGCCAGACTGACGGGAATTAGAAGGGGAGGACACTTCAACATGTTGAAGGAAATGGAATTAAAAGATAAGCTTATTTGGATACAAAATTTTTGAAATCCATGCATATGAGGGATCTTCAAAAAAATGAATGGGACATGTGTATTAAGATAAAAACTTGCTATCATTCGTTCTTTTCTGTTCCACAACCCCCTAAATGGGTGACAGAGCAAAATGAAGCAGTGCTTTGGGGCAGAAGGAGACTGTTACTAGGGTATCTTAAACAAGAACCAGAAGATTCAAGTCAGGCAAGGATTTGGTTTGGACAGCGGTGTTTGAGGCAAAGTGTGTGTGTGGACCTGCCTCCCTCTGGTTGGCAAGTGCACCAAAGTGACACAGCTCTCAAGGGTTGACCTCCTGCATCTGTGTGAGAACAGGCAGGGATCTGGGCCTGCTTCCTGAACAGGATGAGGGGATGTGACCAGGATGCCAGAGGGCTCCACAGAGGAGATGAGACGATGAGACCACAACAGGTACCACCGTGAGCAAGGCACTGGAGAGCACTCAGAATGACGTCTGGAGGGCAGACAGACCACGGGCACCCAGGTGGGCCTCCCTGTGAAGAGGGGCCCAAACCCCCAGAACAAAACTAGCCCAGGGAGGCTAGAGATGGCTCAGAGCCAAGGCAGTGTATGTGCATGGGGTGGGGAGGCGTGCACATGACACTGGACACTGGTGGGATGGAAGGGAGGGACCAGTTTTCTTGGGATCACACACAGTCAAGAAGTCTGAGTGGCCTCTACTCTCACGGCAGACCAAGAGCCAGCCAGCCAGCCGCAGGTGGGGAGAAGGGACGGGCAAGGTAGCTAATGGACAACTGAATCTGGATGTGTAGGATGGGGGTCGGGCAGCCTGTGTGAGGCTGTTTACAAAGGGCACAGAGTCACTGCATCATCCCTGAAGCTCTGCACACACTATGCCCATAAGAACACCGTGTGGAGGCCGGCACTGTGGCGCAGCGGGTCAGCTGCCGCCTGTGATGCCAGCATCCCATGTGGGTGCCGGTACGTGTCTCAGCTGCTCCACTTGCAATCCAGCTCCCTACTAATGGCCTGGGAAAGCAGCAGAACATGGCCCAAGTGCTTGGGCTCCTGTTACCCATGAGAGAGGCCTGGAAGAAGCTCCTGGCTTCAGCCTGTCCCAGTACTGACCGTTGGGACCACCTGCAGGGAGTGAACCAGTGGATGGAATCTCTCTCTCTCTCCCTCTTTCTGTGTGTGTATGTGTGTGTGTCCGTCTCTCCCTCTAACTTTCAAATAAGTCAATAAATCTTTATTTAAAAAATCACCGTGTGGTCAGGGTTGAGTGTGTCATGCTGCTGGGGAATCCCTCCCGGGTGACGAGTACCAGTCAGGCACTGTGAATGCTGCATAAGAGTACCCAGGGAAGCCAACTCTTCCAGGTGAATAGCAGCGCTAAAATGATGGAAAACAAGAGGATTGTGAGCTGTGACACTTCTGTAAGGAGTAACCTGGGGCATGGGGTGGGGAGAGGATCGCTGGGGGAGAGAACAGACACCGTTGCAGAGAGCAGATGGGAGGTTAATGTCTTGTGAGGGTCACTCCCAATTTTGAACAGCAACAAAAACTCTTGAGAAACAAGATATGGAAAATAACGCCCCCATATTGGCTTATTATAAGTTAATAGTAAGTGTTGACATGTAAGTTAAAATGCTAACAATGCTGGAAACATTGCTTATTCCTATGACAAATGAATATGACAGCCCCTGTTAGCTGGATCCCCAGATTTCCCAGGTCGGTGTTTTGTCGCAATGCCAAAATGTAATTGAAAAATGAGATCTTGCCCATTCTGGTACTAGCTAACTGAAAACGGCAAGCATAATGCAGTGTAATTGATTTCATGTATCCATCACGGACAAGCACCTAAAGAGGGAGTTTTAAGGTGACTGTTATTGTCCAGTTAGCAGTATTATTTGTACAGCTGTAGTTTAGGGCAAGTATGTATTTCACAGACATATTCTGCTGACCAGCAGGTGACATTCTGCAAATATTTAGCCCCAAGTCTTGAAAAGTAGCCAGACTGGCCCACCTGCAGCTTCCTGCCTTGTCTCTGCGGCTGAATGGTAGGATGTGCATCTCTGCACAGCCAGTGGCCAGGAAGAATGTGCCACTGGGAGCCCCTGGGAGGGATCGCTTTAAGGAAATGAGAACTGACCCAGGGGTACTTGATGTGTGTCCTTCAGGGATCAGGAACTAAAGGCATGGGGTAGGGGGCAACACAAAGAGGATGACCTTCTGGAGCCCCAGGCCAGAACATCAAAGCAGATGCCAATGAGACAGAGGGGACCAAAATGTGATACATCCATAGAGTGGGGTTCTCTTCAGCTATAAAAAGATACCGATTATTGTTATGCTCAACTACATGGACAAATCTCCAAAATACGATGTTAGGTGAGAGCAGCCAGGCACAGGAGGTAAATGCTGTGTGACTCCTATTTCTACATGTACACGAACAGACATGACAAATCTGCAGTAGCACAGAGTAGGTGACTGCTGGCCACAAAGGGCAACGAGAAACTCTCTGGAGCACTTGAAATATCTAAACTTTGATGGGGCCACTGGTTATGTGGGGGCTTGCATGTATCAAGAACCTTTGTACACACACAACAGGTGCACTTTGCTGTATGTAAGATATGGCTCATCAAAGCTGATTACAAAGATTAACTGAGACCAAACAAAAAAAACCTATCTGTTGATCTATTCTCTTATCTAGTGAAAAACAGGTTCTTTTAATCCCTAAAAAAAAAGCATAAAGCACACAATCTCCTTTTGAATTAAATATATCTTAGTTTAGTGAAATATTCTATTAATCTCATTTAAAGACCAGAGATGGGAGTCGGTGCTGTGACATGGCAGGTAAAGCAGCCACCTGCAGTGCCAGCACTCCATATAGGTGCTGGTTCAATTCTCGGCTGCTCCACTTTCGATCCAGCTCCCTGCTAACATGCCTGGGAAAGCAGTGGAAAGTGGCCCAAGTGCTTGGGTCCCTGCATCCATGTGAGAGACCCAGATAAATCTCCTGGCTCCTGGCTTCGGCCTGCTCAGCCCTGGCTGTTGTGGCCATTTGGGGAGTGAACCAGCGGATGGAAGACTTCTCTCTAGCCTTTACCTCTCTCTCTCTGTAACTCCACCTTTCAAATAAATAAATAAATAAATATTAAAAAAAATAAAGACCAGTGATGGGAACCTCTTCAGGACCCATGAGGGATAAGAAGAGCACAGGGAATCCCTGCTGTCTAGCCCCCGTCCCCCTGAAACCTCCCCTTACCCTCTAGGAATATCCCCTGAATAGGCTCATGACTCCTTCAGCAATGCGCCAAAGTGGAGCTACTGAATTAGAGACTAAAATGAAAGTGGGTGTGGGCATTTGGCACAGTAGCAGCAGTTAAGCTGCCACTTGAGACACCCGCATGGCATAGTGGAGTCCTGGGTTTGAGTTCTGGCTTCACTCCTGATTCCAGCTTCTCACTAATGCTCTCCCTGGGAGGCAGCAGGTGATGGTTCAAGAACTTGGGTTCCTGCCACCCACGTGGGAGACCCAGACTGAGTTCCTGGCTCCTAGGCATTTGGGAAGTAAACTAGCAAGATGTGAGCTCCCTCTTTTAGTCCCTACACCTCCAATAATTTTTAAAACATTTATTTTAATTTATTTAAAAGGCAGAGTTACAGAAGAAGAGGGAGGGAGAGACAGAAAGAGGTCTTCCACCCACTGGTGAATCCCCAAATGACCACAATGGCTGGGGCTAGGCCACACTGAAGCCAGGAACTTCTTGTAGGCCCCCCGATGTGGGTGCAGAGGCCCAAGCACTTGAACCTCCTCAGCTGCCTTCCCAAGCACATGAGCAGGTAGCTGGATTGGATGTGGAGCAGCCTGTACTTGAACCGGTGCTCATATGGAATGTGGGCAACGCAGGCAGCAAATAAAATAAATTTTAAAATATAAAAATGAAGATCAGGTACAAGACCAGGACAGTTTAGAGACAAATAAATGAAATAAAATGAGATGGAAGTGGCCGGGAAGAAGGAATAATTTAGATGTCTGATAAATTCTACCTAAGGAAGTGAGCAGAGAAAGGGGAGGAATGAAGTGTGGGGGATGGGGCAGGGGCTGGGGTTAGAAAGCTAGCAGAGGAAGGACACAGGGAGACACACCTTGTATGTGGTCCTTTTCTGGGCTCTGGGCCCTTGTGTGCTCACACAAGTCACCAGAGCCCCCAATGAGCTGGCAGTGACCACTAGCAAGCCATACAATGTGCCCAGGGTCCTGCACCGAGAGAGTGTCAAGACCAGGCCCTGCTCCTCACAGACAACATAGCTCTTGCCGGCTACACTCAGGACCAGAGAAGACCTTCATGATCACCTTGAAGGGTGACCAAAAACACGCACAGCTTTTTGAAGAGAAGCAGCAGAGGTTTTTCTAAAGTATAAAGCACAATATAAAAATCTACATATGCTAATAGAAGATTTCTCTTCAAAAAGGCCTAAAACTAAAGAGAAGAAAATATCTTTTATCCTAGCTTTCTTAAAGCCACTGTCTCACCATGAGGACTTAGTAAGTGCAAAATATTATCACAGGTGTGATTAGTTATGTTAGAAAATAAGGCCTATCCATGAAATGTGCAAATGATAGATGCCGCAGGTTAGAATGATAAAGGGGAACAAACAAGCAAAAAGAACTACAACTCTGATAAAGAGAAAATCACACATCAACACTCACTGAAGGGATCTAAACTCCCTATTCTTACTGATCCAGAACTTCGTATGTGGTAGGCATCATTTCAAGCAATTATTTTAAAATTATTTGTTTATTTATTTAAAAGGCAGAATGATGGAAAGGGGAGGGGGGAGAGATCTTCCACACAATGGTTCAGTTTCTCAAATGACTGCAATAGCCAGGTCTGAGCCAGAAACTTCATCCGGGTCTCCCACATGAGCGGCAAGGGCCCAACTACATGGGCCATCATCTGCTGCCTTCCCAGGTGCATTAGCAGGGAGCTGGACTGGAAGGAGAGTAGCTGGGATTCCAACCAGTGCTCCGACATGGGATGCCGGCGACACAGGCAATGGCTTTACCCACTGTACCACAATGCCGTCCCCTCAAGCAACTGATGTACATAAACACAAGAGTGTCTCACACCAACCCAGTGAGGTGGGTTTTATTTTCCTCACCGTATCGGGAGGTTAGGTGACATGTTGGGGTTACCTAGACAAGACTGGACAGGATACTGGTACACTCAGAACTCTTCTAACAGGACTTGCCTGGAGAAGGACTATTCTTGCTTTGTTAAGGCGGAGGACAGTGTAGTCACGTGTCTGTGGCCCTGATAACCTCTATTAAAGGTATCCCTGCGGGAACAGGGCCCTGGGCACACCTGTGAAGGCACAGGAGCCCTTCTTGAATGGAGCCCTCTGAGTTCTCCAGGCTCCCGCTTGCAGCCCGTTCCTCAGCTCATGATTGTAGCACCTCAGACGAGCAGAGAAAGCACACAGGACAATGACAGGTGTCCAGAATCTGCTTTGATATGTTCAAAGCAAGCAGAACTCTCTGGATTTGGATTTTACATGTTTTGTGTGAAAGCTGAGATTGCGAAAGGCCCCACGTGGCTTTCTGTGTTTGGTTTCAGTGACTTCTTTGACAGTAGCATCTTTACAATCTTGGCCATATCACCACACCACCTGGGTTATTAGTTGCTTGTGATTTTTATTTAAATCAACCCAGTTAAAAAAATTAAGTATTTTCTTTATGCAAGTTTTCAACATGAAATCAATTTAATAGTTGTGTTTTATGAGTGCATTTATCTGTTAAAGTAAAATAAACCTATGTTCCAACTAAAATCATTGCATGTCCTTCATGGCTGTGGTTTCTTGGTAGATTCATAATTCTGAGCTTACCAGCTAATTAATTATCCCTAATTAAAAATATGTAAATAACACAAATGTACCTCCAGAAAATGTATTTATGTATCTATATAACATTACCTACATGTACGAATAGAATTCTACAGAAACCATTTAGAAAGGTGATGAGCAAATGAAAAGGAATTAAGCAGTAGGTCAGGTTAATGGAAAGTAACGGGGCTGGCACTGTGGTATAGTGGGTAAGGCTGCCACCTGCAGTGCCAGCATCCCATATGGGCGCCGGTTCAAATCCCAGTAGCTCCTCTTCCAATTCAGCTCTCTGCTATGGCCTGGGAAAGCAGTACAAGATGGCCCAAGTCCTTGGGCCACTGTATCCGCATGGGAGACCTGGAAGAAGCTCCTGGCTCCTGGTTTCAGATGGGTGCAGCTCCAGCCATTGCAGCCAGTTGGGGAATGAACCAGCAGATGGAGTTCCTCTCTTTCTCTCTCCCTCCTCTCTCTCTCTCCCTCTCCCTCTCTCTGCCTCTCCTTCTCAGTGTAACTCTTTCAAGTAAATAAATAAATCTTTAAAAAAAAAAGTAATGGACCAAGGACATGGTAGAATGAATATTTGAAGAAGAAATCAGAGTATGATGAGAAAAGCTAAAAACAATGTCACCATCGTGTCTACACAACAAAATAACCTCAAATATATTAATTAATGCCCAGGTGTCCCCCCCCTGGGGGGGTAGGGAGGGTGGTATGTGTGTGTGTGTGCTTATTTTAACAATAAGGAGCTTCTCAGGTAAAATAAAATTTGGAGACCACTGGTATTGTCCAATTTTTGTATTTTACCAACGGGGAAGCTGAGGCTGATGGAAATTGAAAGGCTTAGGGTCACCCCACATTTGGATTCCTGGTGTGGTGTTGATTTGTACAAAGCCACCCCAAGAACACCCTTCCACATCCCCATGGAGGTGATCATAAGGGACCTCTTACATCAACACACCCTGGCCTACCCTTGACAATGAGGAAGCGACTTATTAATTCTTTAAGGCAGCGATGATGGCCAGGAACAGTTAATGAAGTGGTATGAGTCAAAGGAAATAAATTAGAAATAAGATGAAGTCATTATTTCAGAAAGCATGATGTAAGGAAACAGGCACATCTCTCCCTGAAAAGCTGTTTCAATCAAATCATACCTGAAACAGATTCGGAAAGCTTCCTGGTTAATAATAGAAACAACAAAAATGAAACAGCAGTAGTAGTAACAATAGCCACAGCTATTACTTATTCTTTGTTATATAGATCAGCCGCTGGACACAATGCTTGATGTGCATCAATATATTTGTAACATAAACATTGTTATTCCCTCTTCTATAGATTAGAAAATTGAGCTTAGGCCTGTATGGAGGGTGACCAACTATCCTGGTCTGCCCACAACTAGGATTTCCCAGGTGCTGAAATCCCGACAGGCGGGGACCCTCCATCCAGGAGTGACCGACTGCCTGGCTACCACTACCCTCCATGGGAAAACTACACTCTGGAGTCTCACAGGCTGGCTTAGAGGAGGCCACGGCCAGCATCTTAAAGAACAAGAGAGCCGCATGAGCTTCGTCTCCTTTTACAAAAGACACACAAAGCAATGTGCAGCCTCGAACTCCACATTCTTCCCCAAGAGTACAAGAACGGACACGTACCTTGACCTCAAACTCGAAGTGCTCGTCCTTGCCTTGCCCGCAGAGAACATAGCGTGGAATACTAATCTTAATTGGGTCCTTCAGGTCATCCGGATTTGCTCCCAGAGAGCGAGAAACCATCCGCTATCAAAGGCACATCAGACAGGGAGAACAAAGAGAAACCATGATCACTCTGCTGCAAATACCCAGCTTGGGCAGGAGGGAGAAAATGTGTTTCAAGTAGAGAAAAGCGCATCAGACCAGTAGAGTTTATTTAGAGAAATGATGGCTTTCTTTGAAAGAGAAGGGCTAAGCCTCTCTCGTAACAAAAGACCATTTCTTTAGGTACACCGTTCCAGAAAGTTAGGGCAAAAGCACTTCAAAATGTTGTCTGGCTTTGAAGTTCTTCCCAATTTATAAGAACAAGTGAAAACAGGCACAGATTACACAGCCTGACTTAAAAAAAAAAATCAATGTAAACGAGATTCCTTTTTGAAAACCCTTGATCATCTGACAAACTTTCTCTTCACAAACTATCAGACTGCTGGACATAAAGCTGCAAGAGCTGGGGATTTCATTCAAATTGAGTTCATTTTTAACTCTTAGGCATTTTTATAAGCCAGAGCAGTGCGGAGAGCTCTTTAAACAACAATTACAACAAATCCCCAGTATTGTCTGTAGGCTCCGTTTGATTAATAATCATCCTGGCTCTGACAAATATTTATGGTCTGGGTGATGCGAAGCCAGAGGGTTTGAGGAAGAGGCATTATGAAAAAAATAAATCTTCAAAATGAGTTCTCTTGGGTGTGAACAGGAGGAAATCTCTGAACAATCTTTATGTGCACTAACCTGGGGCTTTAGAAAACGTAAGAAAATACATTTTTGTGGCAGTGGTAATAAAATAATTAGAACCATAATAATAGTTAACATCTATTGAATACTTACCATATACCAAGAATGGCAGTTAACAGTTCCCATGCATTGGCTCATTTACTACTCATGCTTCTCCTATAAGGTCTTAACCATTATTAACCCTATTTATCAGGCGAGAGGCCCAATACTGATGGTTGAGGTCACTTGATGGAGTCAGTGGTGGAGCCTGAATTTGAACTTGGGCTAATCTGGAGGCTGCCTTCATCTCTACTATGCTATTCTATCATGGAACTGTAAAATAATTTCACTCATCTAAGATAATGAGAGCTAATGAACACTTCACACCTACACAACAGATAGTTAGTTAAGAGCCTGGAAACACCACAATTATGCACTGAAACTTGTTTATTTGACTAAAAAGAAAACAGTTGGTAATAAGCTCCCTTCTCCCAGGCCAACAGGGGCTCTGGACCTTGTGCTCTGAATCCAAGTATAAATAACATGGAAGGCCCACCCAGCTGTGTGCATGAAAGCTGTGACTTCCTGGGACAGAGACTTAAGATTTGTTGCAGATAATCCAGTTGACAGTGTGAACATTGTGGCCTGAAATGAAGGTAGCAAAGCCTTTTAGTAAGGCTATCATAGCTTATGCCACAGTGGCAAAACAAGAACCACTAATTGTTTCTCACAACAGTATGCCTGTTGAGTTGCCTCTGATGTAGTGGAAATTCTTAAAAAGGAGGTTTCTTTTTTAAGGAATATAAACTTCAAGCATTTCATTAAGTACAACTTTAGGAACACAGTGCTTCTTCCCACTATACCCACCCTCCAACCTCTCCTATTAATAGGGGGTTTCTTCAGAGAGAGAGTTGCTAAAGAACTTTCAATCCTCTAACCATTCATTTGCAAAGTACTTTAAATGTAGACCACTCCTGAAGCATTAAATGTTTATCTATTTAAAAGTGAGAAGGCAGAGCAATGAGTTAGTGGTTTTATTTATAAGGACACATTTAATATAAGAAAAGCCAGGGTTTAGCACTAAAATTTTTGCTCTGCTGACTGAGTCCTGATCCCTTCTATGACATGATTAATAATTGTATCTTTTCAAGTAATAACACAATCTCTTCCAGATCTGACATGGTCAGTGCGTCGATTTTTTTGTTGATGTTGTTGTGTGTGTGCGCACGCATGCATGTGCACATGTCCCCACACCCACACCTGCACACATTGTAAGGCTGGGGTTATGGAGACAAGAAGAAACCACTAGCAACTGATGAAGCAGCTGAGGAGAGACCCACTGGCTCTGTCTTATGAGGAACTGGAACTCTTCCTGCTGCTGAGATCAAAAGGCCAGCACCATAGCTAATCTGGGAAGTGGCCTTCTCTGTACACTCACAGGCTCTGCCTTAAGAGGAGAGGGAAGAAAGGGAGGAAGGGAACTGATCTTTTCCTTTTGACCCATGAAAAACAGTGATGCCAAAACAAAACAAAATGAAAGGGACCTTCCACAGCACTTGACCTTGCTGAGGGGCCATCATTAGTGCCTTTCAAACTTATCCACTGGACTCCTGTCTCTGGGTCACGTGGATCTCTTTCGACACCTTTCTCCCTCCCTCTCTCACACACAGTTGCCAGGAAGATATGTATAACACACATACACACACTGACTCTGGGGCATGTAGATATCACACACACACACACACACACACACATTAGGGAGAAGACTTCAAAGGCAAACTTCATGTTTCTTACTGTTTTGCCTTAGGTAGGGAGCCCTTCACTTAATGATCAAACTGTCTAGGATCATGTGAATTATGGGGTTGTCAAAGGTGTGGGAGACAATGTCAATATCTGCTTCCAGCTGGTTTTGAACTCTAACTTACATGCATCTCTGAAGCAGATTCCACATTCTGCTTCCTTTAAAGGCTCAGAGAGAGGGGGGAAACACAGATTGCAACCTTGGCTCTGAGACTTGGTCGCTGAATAGTCACTGGCCTTATCTGTACTTCAGTTCCTTGTCTCAGAAAATGGCCATGAGTTTACTGAATTCCAACTATATGGCAGGACCCTTAGGAGGCACAAGACGAGGCCCAGCCCTTGGGCCTGAGGTAAAGTTAGAGGTAGACTCCGACCGATGAACTGGTAATGCAGGCAGGATCAGAAAGCTGTGGTGCGGACCGAGGGAGAGTGACGGGGACTGTGTCCACTGCTGTCTAAATGTCAGGAGTGTTCCTGAGGAAGAGCTGAGCTCAAAATTGCCCAGGCATGGTCCGTCAGGTAAGCAACAGCGATTTCACTTTAACTTCCGGCATGCTTTTTCTTCTGGTGCTCCTAGGAGCTGCAAGCAAACACCGCTCTCTTTTATTGAGCTCCAACCTTGTGCCACACATCGGGCTAGGGCTAGGAACCACAAAATAACCTTTACAAATCATTTGTAATTTCTAAGACCTGTAGTTTTTCTCATCTGCATTAAATTTTTGAACAAAGATGTAGTGTTTCTACTCTAGACAGATTATATTCTAAGGATAGTATCTGCTACCTTACTTTAAAAAAAAAAAAGATTTATTTAATTTATTTGGAAGGCAGAGTTAGAGAGAGAGAGAGAGGAAGAGTCAGAGAGCTCTTCCATCTGCTAGGTCACTCCCCAAATGGCTGCCAGGACCAGGGCTGGGCCAGGCTGAAGCCGGGAGCCAGGAGCTTTACCCAGGTCTTCCATGTGAGTGGAAGGGACCCAAGTACTTGGGGCCATTTTCTGCTGCTTTCCCAGGCACATTAGCAGAGAGCTGGATCAGAAGTGAAGCAAGCTGGCGCCGTGGCTCACTAGGCTAATCCTCCGTCTGCGGCGCCCGCACCCCGGGTTCTAGTCCAGGTCGGGGCGTCGGATTCTGTCCCGGTTGCCCCTCTTCCAGCCTGCTCTCTGCTGTGGCCAGGGAGTGCAGTGGAGGATGGCCCAAGTGCTTGGGCCCTGCACCCCATGGGAGACCAGGATAAGTACCTGGCTCCTGCCATCGGATCAGCCATTGGAGGGTGAACCAATGGCAAAGGAAGACCTTTCTCTCTGTTTCTCTCACTGTCTACTCTGCCTGTTTAAAAAAAAAAAAAAAAAAGAAAGAAAGAGGAGGAGGAAGAGGAGGAGGAGGAGGAGGAAGAGGAAGAAGAAGCCAGGACTCGAACCAGTGCCCATATGGGATGCCAGAATTCAGGCTATGGCTTTACCCACTCTGCCTCAGTGCCAGCCCCTAATTTTCTCTTTTTATAAGTCAATTTTCAAAATGGGGTACAATGAGCAACTGATACTCTGGTTACTACATCAGTATTTTATGAATGGGAGACAATTTCTAAGAAAGTATAATCTGAAATCAATTCCTAATAAAAGAAAAGTTGCTTGAGGCCCAGACTCATTTAACACTTTATCAGAAAAAGATCCCTGTATTTGACAGTCGTGCAGGGCACATGGATTGGGTCTGGCTAAGTTACCTGGGAGGGACTGGCTCTTACACTTCATAGCTTGCCTCAGTGTGGGCCAGCCTCTCCTCACAAGCATCTGCATGGTTCTGGAGCATTCCTGACAGCCACAGTCTGCATCAGACAGTGAAGGGTAGCAGGATCCTTTGAGGAGAAGAGAGTCCTCTCCTCACCAGTAGAAGTATGGCTGCAGTCCACTGCCATCATGGGTGCAGTTTGCTCCAATCTCACTGATTTCATGTGAACTACGTATTAGTGAGTGCACAGAAACAAACAACTCAGGGGTGAGGAACTACAATATATGGTTGGAGTCTGAAGACATTTGAGGAATAGCATAAACAGAGAACAGTAAGGATGTGTTTTGTCAAACCGTTGCCACAGGGTAATGACTTCATAGAGTCAATTTCATGAGAAATACAGAATTCCCAGGAGACAGTGTGGAAGGTTCCTGACGTTCTCCTAAACCAAGTTTATGTTGGGCAGGAAGGAAAAGCAACGAAAATGTCACCTGAAGTTATTTTTGGTTTGGAAGTAGCTACATTTTGAGTATCTTGAGGGTTATAGGATACGTGTAAACGTATGCTGGCTCATATCATATCCAATTATTTACAGGAGTTTTCAAATTTGTAGGGCAATATTGATTTTAGAATCAGTCAGTCTCCTTACATATGGTGAAGAAGATTCGTAACTCTGAAGGGGAAGTTGGTGCCGCATCTCACTAGGAGATAAAGAACCTTGAGGGAGGCTGTGCATTCAGAAGCACCTCTGCAGCAGGTAGGCCTGGGATTAATACGTAAGACGTTACAGGGAATTTTAAATACACTGCAGAGTGCCTCTATTTAGAAATAAAGGGTCAAAAGAAAAAGTACATAGTGACTTGAATAACTTATCTGTAAATAAGGAATATTAGCTTTTTAAAATTAAATACAAAGTCCTATTTTTCTTAAAGCTTTTAATGAAATCATTTTCTCTGTCAACAAATACACTATTTTTCTATTGTTGTGGAAGCACTGTAGTTGGATCCGCAGCCAAAAGACAACGGGCAGAACACAGGCTACACTATAGGTATTCAAGTCGGAATCTAGGCTGTCCTTCAAAGGGGACAAGACGAGGAAATGGATGGGAAGTGGCATTAATATCTACTCGGGTACTGTCAGCTCTGCAGAAGGCGCAGAATGCTCCTATTCCCCAGGGAGTCATCAACATGTCCCCCTAAACGCTCTAATTATGCACCATATGTTGAATTCAGCACACGCCTGGACCACGACAAGGTCAGAACTAAGCACTGCTGCTGATCTCCTGGAGCCCGTATCCAAGCTCTGCTTCTAGAATGCAGGCAAACATGTTTTTTTGTTTTTTTACCAGATAATTCTCTCGTCACCGTTCCCAGCATAGTGCACAGCTCTAGCCCCTCCTTTTTTTCAGCTACATGCCACAGTAAGTTCTAATGAGAGCCATTATACATCGGATGCCTGCTATGCCACAGCAGTTTGGAATGGGAATCTGGGAGAGAGATGGTGAGAGTCTGTTACATCTCCAAGTCTAAGCTAAGGTATAAGCAATGAGGAATAAAGGGAACTGTGTGAACAAGTGTAAATTATGAGTACAGTAAACAGTCAAGGCATGCTTATATCCATTTCCAGGGGAAACCTGCTTAGGCTGTGAAGGGATCTCGTCTTAATGCCATCATGCTATCTTTGCAGGGTTAGTAAATAGAACTGAATGGGATCTTGCTAAGATACGTGAACCACACATGCTACAGGGATGCCCTCACCATCCATGGCAATCAAGAACAAAGCTTGAACAACACCCTGGCATGAAGAAACAGTGCTAAGCTTATCTCATTTTTGAAATGAGCTTAGAATTGTGCCAGGAAATAGAAAGACAAATTTTCAAGTAAAGGAGTATTTCTTTAATTCTGATTGTCCTAGATAATTAATTCAATTACCTAGATTTCAAAATTTAAACTCAAAATTTAATTTTGAAAGACCCAGAAAATGACAAACCATGTTGGACAGAAGTGTTTGTGGAACATATTGAGTTTAGTGGTTTAGTTGACATTTCCAATCCATGATTCTTAACAGAATCGATGACTTCTTCCATGTCAGTATGAGTTGACCTACATTGCGTCAAGGTTTGGAAATGCTGGATATATGATGAATGTTTCAATGTGAATCTATTAAAAATGTCACTATCTTTCTCCAGATCCCAAAAGACTACTCTTCCTTTAATGGTCATCATCTCTGGACAACTCATCAATAAATGCCAGACTTAAAAAAAAAAAAAAAGACTTAATATCGGGTCTGGTATGCCTGACTTGTAACATGGCAACAACTGCTAGGTGATACCAGCAAACATGAATCGGACAGTTTAGGACCCTCAGGAGGAAAAACTGGAGGTTCTCCCTCGAGTTCTACAATGCCTTTCCATCAATCATTGGAAGAACCACGCATCTTCATTCACTGGGGTTTTGCTGAGCCCTTACTTTGGCCCAAACTGTGCTGAATTCTATGGCTCACGAGAGAATCAAAGGCAGAGGCGCGAAATTCCCTCCTCAGCTTTCTGTAGGACATGTTAATTAACTATCCAGCTACAGGAAGAACATCGAGCGTCCAAGGTTACCTGACCATATTCATACTATGACTAGCTACAATTTTCTTCAGCAGGAGTCAAAAATGCAGAGAGCAAAAAGGAGTCATGGGGCCCCTACAAGGCAGCAACGGAACTACAAAAAAACCGGTAAGGCAATCTTTGAAAACAATAACAACAATGACCTCAATTTATTCAGAGACCGACAATCTTTAATGTCCAGCAATTACAGAATCAATTTAGCAATGCTTACAAAGACTCATTTCTAGCAAAGTCATTCCTGTGGGAAAAAGTCAATTAAAAAAAAAGCCAATTAAAAAGATGACAATGTCAAAAATAACTGACTAGGAGGTGGCTTTTGTATTGTGAAACAAACATATATTTTGGAGGCCTGGGCTAAAGTCTAGATTCTCAATGAATTAATTCTTTCTGAATATCAATTCTCAACTAAGAAATGAAGATGGATTATAAGTCCTCTAAAGAAGATCACTGTAATGATCACAGGAACACAGGGTAAAGTACCATATAAATGGTGGCTGGAATTGCTGCCCTCATCGAAACCCACATCTTCAGGAACAAAAGATGTTAACCAGATATTAGAAGAACAGGTAGGAGGAGTGATTTACAGTAGAATCTCCATCACATTAACTAGATTATTCAGCTCCATTCCTTATAAAGGAGGCTTTAACAATTTACAGGGGTGGAGCTTGACAAGAGGTCAGATGGTGATGGTTTGGAAGCTGTGTTGTATAAGAAGAAGTGGTGGGACAGAGGGGCGTTAGGGTCAAGAAAATCAGGGGTAGGAGAGTGAATAATTTTCCTCTCTGAAGGGTTGTGATGTAGTACAGATTTCCCACTAGGCTTCTTTTGTTCTGCTATAGAGGATGCCATGGATGGATGGATTCTGCAGACAGAGATCACAGTAAGGAAGACTCTGGGAAAGAGGGATCTAACAATGACAGCAGCTCCCAAGGAAGAGACTGTTTCAGAGGTAGCAAGTGGTCAGTTCATCCAAGGAAGCAGTCAAGCAGAGAGATGGAAGAGGACACCGAGTCTTCTCTCCCTGCAGCAGTAGTGCAGATAGAATCTTGCCGCGGCCCTTTGGTGGGGTGGAATGTACTCCCTCACTCCTGGACCTGGGCTTGGTTATGTGACTTGGGATGGCCAATTATATGTTAACAGCAGAGGCTTGCATGGCAGCTCTTTTGTGCTTCTGTTATCATCAAGCCTTTTTTTAGAACAAAGACTTTAAAATGAGACACTGTTGGGCAGACCAGCCCTCGTTGAACTGTGGATGACCTGTAGTCTACAGCAGAGTTGCTGCAAGCCCGCAGTGAGAAATAAAAGCTTTCCTGCTTGTTTTTGTTTGGATATGCTACTGAAATTTTGAGCATTGCTATTTGGTAATAGCTAGCTGATACAATACATATCAAACAGATAATTTATGGGATGAGCAGAGCTGTCTTAGTTACATACTGAAGACTGGGACTGCATTCACAAAATGAGGTCCTTAGAAACTGGTCTATATAAAAAAGACTGCTTGACCATCAAAGACACATTACTAAAAATCACTATAAACTATTCATCATACAAAGCTTGAAGTCATCTGAGAAAAAGAATGTAACTAAAAATTACTGTAATTATTATGGTTCGAAGGCTTAACGGGATGCATGTACATTTTTTAAGTAATGAGAATAGAGAGACAAACTGTCTTGAAATGTTTTTCAACAAAGACTAAATAAATTCAGCCTGCCAACCACAAGTCTGCAAGACAGGCAGCTGTGAGCAAAATGAATAAATTCAGATAAAAATCACTGTTTCAAAAGGATACAAGGAGGTACCATCTAGAATGTATTAACAGGCCCCACAATTTAAGTGTTTATACCTATATTACAATGCAAAATGCTACATAACCAACTACATATGAGCCTCTATGTTCTTTTGATTCAGAAACTCGTTACAACTGAGATGTTATATTGGGTTGAATACTTAGACTGTCATACCCAGTTCCCATGAGAGGCATGTCTTGGGCTTAGCACTTCTGACCAACGAGCCAGGAGGAGGCCATTAGGATAGAAGCCACAGTGGACAGTGGCACTAATGGGACTCTCCTGGCTTCCAAAGGCATTATCAGAACCTGGATACCTACTTCACGGACAGTATATCCAGCTCCCACACCTAGGAACCATACTTTATCTCAGGGTGCCAAGCAGGCTTCGGTGAGGCAAGTGATGTCCAAAGTAGGATTGCTGTATGCTGCTTCTGCTCCTCGGTGAGATCTGAATGCAATCCTGATTGCAGCCTACTTGTGTCATAAGGCACTGAAGATGTTATATTGAATAATATGATTTTATGCAATGCTGATACTTGCTGCATGCTCCACCTGGGAAAAACACTAAAGACCATGATTGATAACATGCTTCAGTACCTGTGAGGACAAGCAGGTCTATCTGTTCAGCATTTAACACTCTCTGCTAAAATCCTGAGCTATTGAAATTTGCTGCCTCTTCCTGACCTTGGCAACCCATGCAGGTATCTTAAATTCTACTCCCTCTGCTCTTCATGATCAAAGATACAAAGCTAACACACCAAGTGGGACAATTTAGAAAAACCAATGCACAATTACATCAACTGAGAAAAAAGTAGAAAACAGTTAAAATAGGAAAAATATTATGGATAAGCTTTTCCATGACTGTCATGGTAGATTCTGGGAATTTTTCCATGATACAAGATGACCTACCAGCCAAGACAGGGGATGACAAGCTGATTTGAATGATGTCCTTCTCACACAAAGGCCTTCAGTTATAAGGCAGTAAGGTGTGTAGGTATGCGGTGGGGAGTGTTTTGGAAGTTATTCTGCACATAATAACATGAGAGAATTAAATTGCCTCAAAGAACAAAACAAAATACCTGCACTGGTCCAAAGCAAACAAGGCTGTAGCCACCAGTTTGTCAACTGTGACACATTCTCCAATTTCCTACCTTTTTCTGTTCGTTCCACAGAAACTGGGTAGATAAAAAATAAGTAAACATAGAAACAGTTAAGTCACTTTTGATAAGGAAGAGAGGGAAGATGTGTGCTTCCTGGCCAAAAGGAGGTGATAAGTTTCTGGGTGGTTAAGTTTTGACACCATCCCTGTCATCAATTAGGAACAGAAATGAAGAAGAGGCTGTAACAATTTATTGAACGTGATTCCAAGATTTGGACAGAAGGAAAAATGGCCCCTCCATGCCAGGGCTATGACAAGCAGGTTAACAGAATCCTTGATTCACTCAATTGCATACAAGGTTGTGTGAGTGGCTACCGGGGGTAGGGGGAGGAGCATGACCCCAGTTGAGAGCGAAACAGGAGCCTCCTTCTGAAACTTTGGAATTTGGTAGAACACACACTTGAGAGACAAGGGAACAGTGGCAGAACAACTAGGGTCAGACAGAACAGGAAGTACACTCAGCAGTTGTAACCTTATTACTCATGATACAGTTAACAGGAGTGGACAGAGGAAGTCCACACGCTGCAAAGGGTCTTACAAAGGAGGCAGGCAACCAACTACCGGATGGAGAGAGGAGATCTAGGCCAGGGAAACGTGGGTGGGAACTCACCCCGACTGGAGGTCGCAGAACACCTCATCCAGAGGTTGGAGTGCGGGGGAAGTCAAATCGGTGAGTAAGTCACTAAATCAGATAGGTTGGAAGGGAGCAGGGAGGAAACAGCAGAGGAGGAAGGAAGAGGCAATTAGCTGAAGAAGAAAACACTGCAGGGCACGCACTGCTGTCTGGAGTCCGCGCATTACAGAAGCGGGAGGCCATGTGGAATCCCTGGGTCCTTCTCGGAAGCTCAGCACAGCACTGATGTGCTCTGCCACATGGTGGTCCTAATCACAACTACGACAGAGGATGTCAACGCAGGTCACCGCCAGGCTGGGCGCTTTTTCAGGTGGCACATATGAGTCTGCCAGAATCTGGCAGGCACGTACGGATTCCAAGTCACCACACTAAACAGACATGAAGGAAGCCAAGCGGTCAGAAATGCTTTAATCACCTCCCAAATACTGAGTCTGATCCAAAGTTACAAGCCCAGGTTTCAAGAAAATAAAGCAAGGTGGTGATAAATATACCTTATCAGTTCTCTGCTACCAGCTACTATTTTCTTTTTGCTGTATTTAAAATATTTACATTATCAATTTTAGAAGTCTGCAATTTTCCAGTTCCAATTTAATTAATCAAACTGATATATTCCTATTTCCTTGACTGTCTTCATGTTTTTTATTAAAGTTCTCAAAAAATATGTAGCGCATCTCTAAAAGTCTCCTCCCTAGGATCTTGTCAAATGGGAGATTAGCCACAGAGCCTCATCTTCAGAATTGAACGTCAGTTTCCAGACCTCAGGGGCCCCAGCCTGACTACCCCGAGGCTCCGGCGGAACGTGCGGGGCCTCTGGACTCTTTTTTGAATCTGATGCAAGCCTGCCTCTTTGTGAGAAGATAAGTTCTACTGTGGAGACAGTTTTCTTCTCCGGGACCACAGCGCACCGGAACTCACTCAGCGCACGGCATCCGAGCACATCAAACTGTGCGCGGGAGGGAGGCGTGCCTAGAGACGGGGTGTGCGGGTGGAAGACGCCATCCGCACGCACGAGCGCGATGTGGGTGTTGAGGAGGAGCAGCGAGCTGCAGCCGGGGCCGGGCTGCCCCTCCACCCGGACGGTCGTGTAGAGCAGTAACTGCAGCTCCGCCAGGGAGGGGATGCTGCCTTCCATGTTTCCGTGAAGAAAGTAAATCATGTCAACCATGGCAGTCTGGAATCTGGACGACAACCCTACTCCGCTTGCCAAAACTAAATCAGGGATTTCTGCTTTCCAATCAAGCGAGAGCTGCACCAGATCCTGCTGGAGCAAAGGGTGATTGGCGCAGGCAGCGGCTTCAGACTCTGGCGTTAGGACACGGACGAGGTCACGGCACAGCTGCTGCGAGAGGTTTTTGTTGTAACTGAACACGGTGAGCAGGAGATCCGCTGTGGAGCCTAGGAACCGGACACTCTGTCCACCGAAGCCGACTTGAATCTCCCGTAATCCGGAGAAAGGAAGAGTGTGAAAAAGGGTCATTGAGCCTGGGTGACTGTCTGACAGAACCAGAGCCATCAGGGCTGACCGCAGCAGGAGCAGGCATGCGGGCTGGGGGTCGGGCTCTGTGCAGTTAGCAACGGCAAGCCAGTAAACGCCTTCGGCTTCGCTCACGTCGCCCAAAGGTTCTGGTAGCGAACAAGACACGTGTTGGAGAAAGTCCGTTAGAGGGCGCTCTTGAAGGTGCAGCATTTGGTCTGGGAATTGCACAAGGGTCTGCTTCAGGGCAGAACCCTTCCTAGCACCTTCACGTTCAAGGCGGAAAACAGAGCTTGGTGAGCCCCCTGGCGATCCCGACGCTACAAACGCTGGGCACGGCACACCGGTCTCCGCCTGCCTCCTGCTCCCTGCCTCTTCCTGGTGGCTGCTGCCAACCTGAGCTTCAGGGAAGGAATCAGATCCCGATACCGCCACGTGGGACTTAAAGGGCACATCCAGGGGTAAGTGCTTCAGAATCGGCAGGTTCCTGATGAATGTCGTCAAGTGGGAAGTGAGTCCACTCGGGTCACACAGGCTGCCCACGTGCCTGGCCTGGTCCACCACCCTCGTGCCAGCCTGCAGCAGCTGATGGCTGGTATCTTTATAAAGATCTGAGAACTTGTGGTAAAAGTATCCCAGTCCATAGTTTCCTTCCGTCCTGATACTTAGCAGTGACTCAGAAGAGCTGATCTTTTTAGCAGCCAACTCTTTCTCATCCTGCTGCTCACTACAAAAGCCGGAGGCCGGTGCACGCCAAGGAGCACCGACGGATGCGACCTCCTCTTGAGAAACGCTCTCCGCGAGAACAAAGCACAACACTTTGCTCTGTCGGGCCTGCTTGCTTCCACCATTCAGAGACACCTCCTGGGACGTATGGTGCAGCAAAGTCCAGGTGGACTCAGCTCCCGAGCCGTGTTCATCTGTATCAGATAGCACTTGGCTGGAATTGGCTGCCTTACCTTGAACGTCTGCAGCAGCACTGGTGTTGCTTTCGTCAAGAACAGAGAGTGGAGACCCATGAAAACACTGGTGTTCACAATGGCCAGCAGGCTCAGGAGGGTGATATTTGCAAGCCTGGTGCTGCGGCACCCCAGGAACAGGGGGCAGATCTCTGGACTGCCAGGCTGTCTTTTGTGATGTTGAGGAGGAAGTTTTAGGGTCTGAGATGCTCTGGTTCACAGGACAACTCCAGTAGTGGTCCGGGTCCACCTCCTGCCTCGCTTCTCTAAGGACGTGGGAGGTATCAGTGGTGTCTTTGGACAGAAGTGGGGCAAGACACCGTGCCAGCCGAGACTGTTTTTTCTGTTCAAGATGTCAAAAAAAGGTTGAAATGGGGATATGGCATCACTTTCTGCCATTCTTTTGCACATGATACTCCTGGTAGTCATTAGTTTCATTGGGTGCATTAATTCAGAGGTTAAATTGAAACCCCAAGCCATTCCTGTTGATTGACATATGATTCAAGAGTAGATCTGATTCATATAGAGAATAGTTATTTCCATATTCTATAGCTTATGAATCGTTGGGTATTTTTGATAGCACTGAATAGGATTGATCCACAGTATCCATTTCTTGGCCTAAGATTTCATTTTCTCTAAAATAGATCCTAAGACCTTGGATTTGGTGTGTAAAAGGTCAAATTTAGTTGTGAAAATAATCCATGATGGTACATTAAAAATGCTAAACAAATCAGGGTGTACTTACTAAAAGTTTCAGGGTAATGCCAAAAAAAAAAAAAAAAAAAAAAAGTCCAAACCAGGTCACATTTCACTCTCCTTTTGATTCTTTCTACGGGAATCCTTAATTATGCCCGCAGTGGTTAGATTACCATCACAGTTATACACAAAGCATCACCATGGTAGGCTTACTGCATGCCTGTGATGTGTCAGACACAAAGAAATGCAAAGCAACATCGTGCTTTGCATGTGGTTCCTGCTAAGGATATGGGTGTCCAAAGGAGGAGGGTGTCATTACAAGATCAGTGGCAGGGGGTGGCTGCGGTCAGGTCAGAGTCAGCTGAGCCCACTGTGGAACATCCAGCCTTCTCACTCTCTGTTCAGTAATGTGTGGACAACCGTCCAGAAAATGTCTACCACCTATTAGGTTTTTGTTTGCTTTTAACTTTTCACTTATTTATTTATTAAATTTAGAACAGTATGGGAAAGACTATATGCCCCTCGGTAGAGAAAAATACAAGTAAAACCCTACAAATTGTATGCCCAAATAAACCTTGGTTTGACAATGCACAAGAGAAATAAGCTAATCAATCGCGAGTCTTTTCTTTGTACTACTGCCAACTCACAGTCTATGAAATGACCAGGTTTTTTTTCTTTTAAACATAGAGAAATGCTCAGTTTCATTTCCAAACCCCATATCTGATTCTGATTATATAATTCTGCCTTTTAAATGCAGACCAAGGGAAAGGATACTGTTACGGATGAAAAACTGGGCAAAGCTCCACCACAGCTACATGCCATTCAAATAAAGTCAAAGCAATTTCAACCTGCAGGATTCCGTTTAATTTCAAGTCCATATAATAGCTTGCCTTTCCTATTAGCCATTAATCTCACTGGGACTTCAAAATTCTAATTATGCAACTAAACATTAAGAAAATTTAATCACACAAGCATGCCATAATTTAAGGCGACCCTATCAATCTGAAAAATCATTACCTACCTCATATTTTAGCTTACGTTGAATGGTGCCATTGTGAAGTTTCTCATTATTCTGAAAAGAAAATAAAAAGCGCTCTATATTAAATTATAGCTTGTTCATGGGGAGGGGGAAAGATTGATTTGAAGTATTTATGGGAATAAAATTCTAAAGAAACATACTTGTCATTCAACAATGACAATCCTTCATTAAAACTTATATTCCCAAGGTAAGCCTGGCTCTAGTGACCAATCTGCCTGTTACAGAACTAAGCCGTTTACTCCTAATCTTGGAATTCTAAGAAGGACATTAAATGCAAGGTCTCCTTAGGATATTTCGTAATTTTCGGTTTAGAAATGAACTGTCTTAATTTTGATAACATTCAACTTGTCACAAACATGTATCTTCTCAACAGCAAAATTACATTTCTATGTTGGATAATTTACAAAGTAAATTAAGTGCCAATGGTAACTGACTGTATTTGGGGGAGAAAGAGAAAAATGTAGGATTTTTATAAATCAAACTATGAAAATACAGCATGTTAGGGGACTTTATATCCACTGAAGAGTTTTAAAAAAATTATAAAATCTAATATAAAGTCACTCTTAAATCAATACTATTATTAAACTGTTAAGCTGCAACCAAGCAATATTATACTATCTAGGTAACATTTAATATTTTTCTGGAACAGTCCACACCTGAATTCTCTCACTGAAAAAGTCATAAAGATCCCACCTCTGCCAGCACCATTAATAACTTATCCTCAAGGCTGTTCTGCAAAGGGAATGACTGTATTGCTTGGCTCCTGCAGCTTACCTTCCTCATATCTGCAGAGGCACTGCTGTCATCACCTAGCCCACGGTGCAGATCCTGAAGACGCCTCTGAACTTCTTCTTCAATATAAGCACTGATCCTGAGAACGGTGCAGACAAGGCAAATGTGAACATTTCCAACCACATAGGACATGCATTTTGAGATCCCTTCATGAGCATGCCCCTCATAACTGAGAGTTTTCTCATCCTAAGTGCCAAGCATAACAACAACATGAGACCTTTAATCTTTGTTTTTTGTTTTTAAAGAAATCTAGTGCCACAAGTTCAATATCTGGGTTTTCCACAGATAAGACAGAATTGGGGGAATGAAAGAATATTGGGACTGGAAAGGAGAGTAAGTGATCCCATCCAAACCCTCTAGGAATTCACTTAGTGAAACTCCCACTGCAGGCGAGGGGAAAGCCAGTTTCTGACTTCAGAAGGCTCCGCAGTCTTGGATCTGAACCTGAGCAGAACATTTCCTTCCCTAAGCCTTGGTCTCCTCACACTGATAGAGGTGACAGTTTTTCTTCAACGACAAGGTCATTTATGAGATTACAAAGAAAAGTAGATGCTGGGGCTGGCACTGTGGCGTAGCAGGTAAAGCCGCCATCTGCAGTGCCAGCATCCCATGTGAGCGTTGGTTCAAGTCCCGGATGCTCCACTTCCAATTCTGCTCTCTGCTATGGCCTGGGAAAGCAGTAGAAGATGGCCCAAGTGCTTGGGTCCTTGCACTCACATGGGAGATTGGGAAGAAGCTCCTGGCTCCTGGCTTCAGATAGGCACAGCCCCAGCTGTTGCAGCCAACTGGAGAAACCATTGGATGGAAGACCTCTCTCTCTCTCTCTCTCTCTCTCTCTCTCTCTCTTTCTCTGCCTTTCCTTCTCTATGTAACTCTTTCAAGTAAATAAATCTTTAAACAAAAAAAAAAGAAAAGTAGATGTGTAAGGACACTTCAAAAGATCTGTGGGAGAATGGAATTAAAACATAAGTTTGGGGGCCAGCACTATGGCACAGAGGGTTAAGCTGCGGTCTGTAGTGCCAGCATTCCATATGGGTGCTGGTTTTAGTCCCAGCTGCTCCACTTCCACACACTCCCTAATGTGCCTGGGAAAGCAGCGGAAGACGGCCAAAGTCCCTATACCCTTCACCCATGTGGGAGACCTGGAAGAAGCTCCTTGCTTCGGCCTGGCACAGCCCTGGCCATTGTGGCAATTTGGGGAGTGAACCAGCAGATGGAAGATCTCTCTCTGTCTGTCTCTCCTTTTCTTTCTCTGGAACTCTATCTTTCAAATCAACAAATAAATTTTTTTTTAAAAAAAAGTCAGTTTATTTCGGTGCAAAAATCCTAAAATTCAGGGATATTTTTTTCCATAGTTTTCAACTTCTGAAGACACTTGCATGCATAGATTTAATTATTTTTGTGCCAAAATCAACTTTTGATTATATTTTCTATGAACTTTTAGAAGTTACTCTCTATGAATCTTCATTATGCAGATGAACAATGCCTTTTCTTCTTATATTGTTACTGGACTGTAACTGGGTTATCAGCGCCAATCCAGAGATACTGAGAGATACTGTATCTTAACATCTCCACTTTTCTTTTTTTAAGATATATTTTAGGGACCAGCACTACGGCGCAGTGGGCTAAAGCCCTGGCATCCCATATGGGCGCCGGTTCTGGTCCTGGCTGCTCCACTTCCGATCTAGCTCTCTGCTGTGGCCTGGGAAAGCAGTAGAAGATGGCCCAAGTCCTCGGGCCCCTGCACCCACGTGGGAGACCTGAAAGAAGCTCCTGGCTCCTGGCTTTGAATTGGCACAGCTCTGGCCATTGCAGCCATCTGGGGAGTGAACCATCGGATGGAAGACCTCTCTCTCCCTCTCAGTATTTGTAACTCTACCTCTCAAATAAATAAATAAAATATTTTTTTAAAAAAATATATATTTTAAAGGTAGAGTTAGAGAGAGGAGATACAGAGAAAGAGAGAAAGAGAGAGAGATCTTCCATCTGCTGGTTCACTTTCCAAAGAGAGAGAGAAAGAGAGAGAGAGAGAGAGAGAGAGAGAGAGATCTTCCATCAGCTGGTTTGCTCCCCAAGTGGCTGCAATGGCCAGTGCTGGGCTGGGCCAAAGCCAGGAGCCAGGAGCTTCTTTGAGGTCTCCCACATAGATGCAGAGACCCAAGCTCTTGGGCCACTCTCCGCTGCTTTTCAGGTGCATTAGCAGGGAGCTGTATCAGAAGTGTATATTTCACTTTGTGTTTCTATGGGGGTGCAAACTGTTGAAATCTTTACTTAATGTATACTAAACTGATCTTCTGTAAAAAAAAAAAAAAAAGAAAGAAAGAAATTATCAATTCCCAACTTGACTCTCACTGGGATTAAACATGACAATAGGTCTGATCTGATTTCATCATCATTTAAAAAATCATCTATTATTTTTCACTTTATGTTTCTGTGTGGGAGCAAACTGTTGAAATCTTTACTTAATGTATGCTAAACTGATCTTCTGTATATAAAGAGAATCGAAAATGAATCCTCATGTGAATGGAAGGGGAGAGGGTGTGGGAAAGGGGAGGGTTGCGGGTGGGAGGGACGTTATGGGGGGGGAGCCATTGTAATCCATAAAAATAAAAAAATAAAAACAAAAAACAAACAAACAAAAAAGAAGTGGAGTAGTGAGGTTTCGAACCAGAGCCCATATGGAATGCTGGCATCACAGGTGGCAGCTTTACCCACTACGCCACAGTGCCTGCCCAGGTCTCCACTTTTCAAAACGGCTGGCATAAGGACATGATTGGGCAGAAGTTAGAAGTCATTGATTTGTGAAGCTCTTGTCAATCGAATACTTGGTGCTCCATAGAATGTAGGTACAGTAAATGGAGTAGAAGCATCAGCCTTACTCAGGCCCAATCTCTGGCTGTCTTTAGGTCAATCCACCCAAGCAACCAGAGACTAGAGAATTTAATCTCATCAGAGATTAATTCTATCTCATGAGAGAGAAGAATCTCATGGCTCAGACTGCCAAAAGCAAAGCCTTCCTCACTTCTAGGCTCCCCTCTCTTAATCTGACAGACACTGATTATTTTATATGAGATACCTGTCATGTGTACACCTCAGTGCAGTCAGTCACTCACTCAACCAATGGCTTCATCTTTCTAAGCACATGCAGAATAAATGTGAGAAACATTTTTATACTACTGACTACAGAGAAATAAGGTTCTAATTTTCTAAAATGATAGGTAAAGAGATTACTATTTGAGATATAATAGCCCAAATAAAGTAGAATATTTACTCTTTAGCACTGAAAACAAAATCAAGAGCAACTGATCACGAGCCAAGGCCATCTACAGATGATTTCTCCTGATCTTCACTTGAATCTTAAAGTAGTCCACAGAAGATGTGGACGACCTAGAGTCTGAAAGGACTACAGGCTCAGGCATTCCAATATCCAAATACATTATCCCCAATATCCTGGCTCAGGACCTGCCCAATCTGAAATGTCCTCTGAATATAGATAGAGTGGAGGAAAATAACCTTTAAAAAAAAAAAAAACAGGTAAAGAAAGACTATGTCAACAATGGCACCTTAGTTGACAATCATGTTAATTATGTGACTCTTCTCATAGTCATTCTTAATATACTAGTACAGTGTTGTAATAAACTTCATCTATTTGTAATCTATGACTTACACAACTTAACTGCCAGTGCAAAGCCCTCTTTTTCTTGTTTATGTTCTTTTCAACTTGGCCTCGCATTTCTGGAGGAACGCTCACCCTGTGTCTTTTAATTCCACCTCCTCACAGAAACCATTTGCACCAAGATTCACTGGATTTGGCTGACAAGTCCTCAGCTCCTTGATTTCCTTCCAACGACCCTTTGCTTCACTACTAGCCAAGCATCAGCTGACAAAGACAGCACTTCTCAGGCCCATGTGCCCCCTGCTGCCTTTGACAGATCCCCCATATGCAGGCTAGCCACTACAGGTGCAGTAAGTCATGAAATCACATAAAATGCAAACCCAGTACGTTTAATGTTGAGTACCTGGCATCCATCAGGGGTACCAGGTGTGGTTTCTCAGCACTGGACGGCAAGCTGGCAGAAGCAGCCTTCCCCTCCAGCCTCCCAAGAGGACCTCTTTGAGTACCATCGCCCTCACAGATCTTTTCCTTCAGCGCCTGGATTTCGTGTTCTAACCTACAGAGACAGGAACCACACGGATTCACTCATTAGTAATCTTTCCTGAGCTTTTTCACCGTGTGAGACACTGTTCTAGACAACATGGGGGATCTGGATATGAAAAGGGAAGCAGTGGGTATAAACCTAGGAAAGTAGGCTGAGACCCATGAGAAATTAGAATAAGCCATGAATTGTGGAACCAACAGTTTACCTCCATTGGTAAATGACACATGGACTATGAGGTCAAGTATAAATAAGGACATTCTGCTGCTGGCCCAGGCAATGCTTGAATCTGCAGCCACCAGGCTAAATAAGAACCAAGCTTGCCAGTAAACTTGGCCTCAGGAAACTTAAGACCAAGCTAGAGGCTGCACCCCACTTGCTGCTTGAACTTGGACAGGTGATTTAAATCTGGGTCTCAATGTCTTCATGGATCAAATAGAAGAGGCAACTAGTGTCTTTTTCAATTCTTTTAGCAACAAAAATCAGAGATTCTAGTGTCAAATGGCGACACACCGTGCATGTTGCTGCTAGCCATCTGGTGTCACCAAGAGCAACTCGACTCTACCCTGAGCATGAAAGCCAACTTCTTAATGCTCAGCGATGGGATCGTGGGGTCACAGGGCAGGCACTCAGAAGTTCCACGGGAGGCAGTGCCGGCTAAACTCGGGTCTTCCTCTGCCTGCTGCACTGCCCGAGACTCGACCTGCAGAGAGTGTGGAATTTTCAAGACGCAAATGGGCAGAGAAGAGTGACAGAAGGGGGATGATATTAACAGGGTCTCAGCAATGGTAAGAAATGAGCAGGATGGAAGCAGGTTTCCAGCAGTGTTTATAGTTGAGAAGGTGCCTGCTAGGGTTGTTTACAGTTGATCTTCAGTGCTGGGCAGTGGAGAAGACTCCGTAGAGCAAAGGAGGTTCACGTGGGACTTTGAAGACTGAGATTTCTATGGGTGGCAATGGACAAACACAGCATCCCAAGATTGGCATCCCATATAAACAATGGGCCTTGCTATATGTTGGGATCCCATATAAAGAACTGGCCAGACATGTGGTTAGTAGACAAAAGGAAAGTGTGGCAAACACTTCTGGGGGGGTTAAGTGGACCTAGCCCCAAGTTGTGACTCTGCCACTCTCTGGCTGTTTGACACCAGCCCCCAGTATCTAACCACTGCAGGCTTCAACCTCCCCACCTAAAAACGGGGGATGATGCTACTTTTCTTCAGAAGACAAAGGAAAATGCTCACATGGCTTTTGAAACAGAGTGTGAGTTACACAAATTATTTCCCCATGCTTGGCATCAAGGACTCTGAAAACAAAGGCGTATTAACAGGTTGCTTCTGTTATCCCTGCTGTGGGGACTTGATGCATGTCACTGGGGCAGCGGGAGTGAGTCGGTGGTGAAAAAGAAAACAGAAAAAAAAAATGGATGAAATCTTTCTCATAAACCACTGAGAAGCCAAGGGGCAAAGCCAAGTTCAGTGTACTGCTGTTCAATCTGGCCCTGTAAGAATTTAGTATTTCACATCTGTGGAGTTTCAGAAGGGCCCTAGTCGGGCTGCCTGGTAGGTCCTGGCATAGCCATGAGGCTAGGAGAGACAACAAAGCACAAGAGAAACACACGGAAAGAGGCAGGGGCATCACAGAGACATCAGAGAGCCTAGAATTAACTGGTCCGAAGTAGGGCTCAGCAAAGCTATTTCATCAGAGCAGCCCCCTGTGCGAGGTTTCTGCAGGAATGCTGACACCGGGAGATCACTCCCCTGGAAATCACAGTCCTGCGTGGGCTCTATTAAAGAGTGGTAATACTAAATGGCTGCCTGACAAAAGTCAGGGACATCAAGCTAAAAGCTCACGCTGCATTCTTACTGCACGCTGCAGGACACAAATTGAGAGCGTGGCCTCCACTACTTTAAATTTCCTGGGGCTGGGGCATTGTCCAGCAATTTCATTTACTTAACATACCTGCAATCATTTTCTTAAACCTCCAACCTATTTCTCTGAAACAGTGGCATGATGGCTTTGCATTGTTATTCTGCTGCTGTTTTGCCTGAGGAATTACCAGAGGGCAATGGTAACTATAAGCCACAGTAGAAGGAGATCATTTGAAAGGAGGCTATCCTGACCTTTTCAGGCAAGATGAGTGAAGGCTATGGTTAACACTTCTGAGCAGGTCTTGCCTCCTTCTCAGCAACTGCCCAGTGCCATGCTGGGGTCTTACAGGCAGGCACTCTGGACCCCACTGAAGCCCCTCAGGAGCTTGTGGGAGGGGTAGGTTCCAAGGCCTTCAACCTAGACCTCAGTTGGGGTCTCAAGTGACCAAAAGCGAAAAGAAAATGCAGATCCCTGATCTCATCCATGCCCTTACACAAGAGGAGATACTGAGGCCCAAGAAAGAGAGATCCTGCCCAAGGACACACAGTAGGATGAGGCCGCCCTGGAGTACAAATCTCCTTTGCACACCAGGTGCTGCCAGCCTTTCTGAGGGCGCTGGCATCCAGTCCACAGGGCTCCTGGAAAAGCTGTTCTCAAGCTGACACCATTTTTCATTGTGAGAACCTACTATCTGGTGAGCACGGGGATAGGGACTAAATGGACACAGATAAATATGTTTTGCTTACTATGAAAAGAGTGCAAGATCCCCACTTTATACCAAAAGAATATCAATCACCATCACCAAACATGCTCATTATCCCGCTGTGATCAGAATCTTGTGGAAAGTTTAGCTAGTTGGCCGGCTGCCTTGTAAATACAGTCCTGAGGTCTCCTGTCAGATACTGTGAATCAATGGGGGTGCAAGTATTGATTCTGGCTCCCATCAGGCTGTGGGAATCGGTGCACCAGGTACAATCCATGAATTCTGGGGACAGAATTGTGGCTTTACCGGAACAAGCACTGGAAGGTATGAGGCCGCTGGGGCAGAAGAGCAGGGAAAAGGAGAGAGGAGAGAGAAAGGACAAGGAAGAGGCAAAAAAGGAAAGAGCCAGGGAACACAGAGAGAGGGGTAAGAAAGAGAGAGGGCAAAGGAAGGGACAGGGAAGGCGGAAGAGAGGGAGAGGGGAGGGAGGGGCAGAGGGGAAGGAGAAGGAGCAGAGGGAGGGGAGAGAAGAAGGGAAGAATCTAGGCTGTCCTAGAAGATTTCTCAGCCTTTTCCATTTTCAGAAGGAAATATTAAAACACACCCATTCCACAGGTAGTAGGGTGATGGACAATGGTTTCTTTTTCATTTATGTTTTCTCCAACTCTAAGCCAGTGATTCCAAAACAAGGATCTAAAGGAGAAGTAAAAGAACATTTAAAGATACTTTTCTTGGGTTTGGTTAAAAAAAATCATTTGCCTATGTATTAGAAACTATAAAATCTAAAAGAATCACTTAAAAAGACAAAGGCAGAGCGAAACAAAACCAGGAGGTAGGAGGTTGAGTGATGCTTTGCACCTACTGTGTGCCACGCTTTCCGCAGCCCCTTCTCACCTCTCCCGGTCCTTCTCCAGGGCCTCGTGCTCGGCCTGCAGGCTGCTATGGAGCCCTGACTGCTCAGTGCTGCCGTGCAGAGCGGCCAGTTTCTGCCTCTGCTCTTGGATGTCCACGCCCAGCGTGGAGCGCCTCTGCAGGGCTGAGTGCCTCCTCTCTAGCTGGGCCACGGCCTGCTCCAGCGCCTCTCTCTGCTGCTTCTCCCGGGACTCAAGAATCTCCTTCTCCTTTCTCCTCACTTTCTCCTCCTGACGTGCAACATTGGCCGTGAACTCAAAGGTGGCTTGCAGCCTCTGCAGCTGGCTTGCGCTAGCTTGGTACTGAGCGAGCTGCTCTTCTTTTTCTTCCATCTCTTTTTCGACTTGATAAAGAGTGTTGTCCAGGCCGAGCGCGCCTCTGTCGAGGATCTCGAACACTCTCTGCTTTTCATCCAGCAGCGTTGGCAGGTGATTTTGCAGGAGGTACTGGAGCTGGCGTTCTTTATATTGCAGATTGCTCTCCACTGGCTTCATTTTCTCTGCATCTTGGGTCGCATGGGCGACATTGGAGACACTCTCGTCGCTTTTAGCCAACAACCTGGCTTCTTCATCGTTTTCACGTCTGAAATGCCCCAGGGTTTCCTGTTCCTGTTCAACTTCTTTTTCCAGGAGGTCTTTCTGCTGAACCAGGTCTTTCTCCAAGTTCGCCAGCCTGACGAGCTGCCTTCGCTTGAAGTCTAAGAACTGCAGCTGGGCCCTCTCCAACTCCTCGCTGTCGACCTCCCCTCCGGCCCGGGCCTCCCTCACGCGCAGCAGGGCCTCCCGGATGCCTTCCAGGTCTCTCCTCTCCTCCTCCACCCGCTGCACCTCCCCCCACCGCAGCAGCTGGGTCATCTCCTGCTTCTCTCGCAGCTGCTCTTCGAGGTGGGCCACGAGCAAGGTCTGCTCCCTTTCCTGCTCCTCCAGCCTCCTCTTTTCCAGTGCCAGCTTGGCACACTGCTCATCTTTGGCCCTCTGCAGCTGGTCCAGCTCTTGAAATATCTGAAGCTTCTCAGCCTTGTCGCTGTTGTTGAGCGCGCGGAGCCGCTGCAGCTCCTCCCTGACGCGAAGAAAGCTCTCTTCCTCCTGCTTCTTCTTCTGCAGCTCGATCTCCTGCTGCTCCCTGAGCCTCTCCTCCTCAAACTTTTCCTTCTCGGCAAGCAAGTCCTTCAGCTTGTTCTCGATGTGGAAGCTGCGGCGCTTGAGGCTCTCCTCCTGCTTGCGAATCTGACGCTGCACGATTTCTGTCTCCTTGCGCTGGGTCTCCACCTCCTGCTGCATCCGCTCCAGCTCGGCCTTGTCCGATTTCTGCTTCTCTTCCATTTCTTGTATGAGTTTCCTGTGAGGCAAAGATGGGCCAACCGTTATCTTACCACTATGTTCAGATGTCGCGCTCACATTTCCCTAACTGAAACATTCCGCAAATGCGTAGGCAATGTGGAGCCAAAACCCATCCCTCAGATAAAAGAGGAGGAACTGCTGTCCTTTGATGTTTTTGGCAGCATGCTGGTTAACATTTTTAATTCTCTCCTGTCCAACACATCATCAGCCTGGTCTTCTGAGCCAGCCTGATATCATCTCTGTGTGGCGTCTATAATCATGTGTTATGCATGATATAATTAAAAAAGGCCCCTGAGCTCAAAGAGAGAGAACCATGGCCAATTTAAATTTCAGTGTGAATAATTTTATTCAGCCCGATGACTAAAACTCAACAGAAGTTCAGTTACATGATGACATTAAAGGAAAATGCTTCTGCTGTCTTCAACTCACTGGGGTCGAATATCAAAGTCAAGATAATTGACAATTCATTGTTCCGGCTCAAATAACTACATGCTATTTAGCATTTAATCACTAGTTTAGGTCAAACGGTGATCACCAGATGGTCCAAAATATTAGTTTATTAATGGATCACACCGATAACTAGGCTCTCCACTTGAGGATACTTCCTCAAAGGCACGAATCTAGAGGTTCCAGGTTATGTTTTCTCTTAGAGAACAAATGATTCTCATCAGGTCCTCAATCAAAGTGCTGCGGTAGAGATGGCCTTGGAAAGCAGAGCCGCGTAAGAATATGGACACATGTCCTCCACTTCCTGACCTACCAAACATCCATCTTGTATGACACTGAAAACTAAACTAATTCATTCGAGACAATGACTGGAATCTTGTCTGCAGATTTTCTATGTCCTTACTCCAATGCCTATCCTTGCTCCATTTCTTTGGTTGTTTTAAACAGGACAGGAAAGATGGAGAAGAAGAAAACACAATTTAATCAAATAATTATTTTGGATAACATAAATAACTATTCAAAAAATCAGTGAAACAGCTGAAATACCAACAGTCAAACAACATAAAAATGGTGTGACAAAAGGAGGGAGGTATAAGGAAGGGAGAAGTCTATATATTTGAGAGGCACAAAGTGGTGGAGAGCAGAGGGAGAAAGCATATTCCTACCCACTGGGTCATTGCTCAAATGCTCACATGGCCCCAACCTAAGGGCTGAAACACTTGGATGAGCCAGGAACTCATCCAAGGCTCCCACATTAGTGGCAGGAACCGACTCACCTGAGCCACCATTGCAGGTGCTCAGGGTCTGCATCAGCAGGGAGGTGGGGTCAGAAGTAGAACCAGTACTCAAACCCAGACACTTCACTGTGGGATGTGGGTGCCTTAACTGCTGGGCTAAATACCTGCCTTTCTCTTAGCTCTTTATCCTTCCCTTCTTTCACTTACCCTTTTGGTTTTTTAAAACTAAAGGGATATTGGGGCTGGTGTTGTGGTGCAGCGGGTTTAAGCCCTGGCCTGAAGCACCAGCATCCCATATGGGCACCGGTTCTAGTCCCAGCTACTCTTCTTCCGATCCAGCTCTCTGCTATGGCCTGGGAAAGCAGTAAAAAATGGCCCAAGTCCTTGGGCCCCTGCACCCGTGTGGGAGACCCGGAAGAAGCTCCTGGCTCCGGATCAGCACAGTTCCAGCCGTTGCGGCCATCTGGGGAGTGAACCAGCAGATGGAAGCCCTCTCTCTCTGTCTCTACATCTCTCTCTCACTCTTTCAAATAAATAAAATAAATATTTTTAAGAAAACTAAAGGGATATTGTAAAGAGATGATATTAACTTCTGAGTTACATTTAAATGAATAAATATCTGATACATTGATTTTAATCAATGCAGTAATTTTCCCATTGATTCTTTCCTTTTTCTCACAAATATTTTTAGATGAACCTTAAAAAAAACTGTAAACATGAAGCAAAACTAGCCAGATTTAAAAAACAAAAACATAACACACAGTCATTAGAGATGTAAATTGAAGACCCTGAGCAAGATGTAGGTATTAAACCAGAGACAGGTGAAAGGGTCCAACACAGACACAGAAATCCACAGACAGGAACGCTGAAACTCAAGCCCAAGTGCCTTACCTTTTACTTTCCAATTTCTCAAGCTCCTCACGTTGTTGCCTCTCAAATTCAAGTCTAATAAAATCAGATGAAAATGGGTCATTTTTTGGAAACAGATTTTTTCTCTCATTCTCTGTATATAGACAGTCACACATTACAAAGAGCCCCAGTTCTTCATGCATTGCTGTTAATACCATGGATTAGCAGGTTCAAAGTATATTTTTTGCTCTATGACTATGATTAGAAATTAAATATAAATTTGGGTACTTGAACTCACATTGAAAAAAACAAAGTTTACTTGAAGAAAAAAAAACAAAACTTCAGTGTATTGATAAAGCAGAATTAAATGAGAATTCTAAATGATAAACATGTCTACTTCATGTAGCTTAGTCACTGATGAGTATATAAAAATGGAGGATCTCTACCTTAGACAGATGGGTCCTTTTATAGGGAAAAGACTGCAGGCAGGGAGGGAGGGAGGGAGAGAGAGAAAGAGAGAGACAAAGCACAGACAACAATTAAGAAAAGCATTTAACAGGGGGAAACATCAAGAGAAAACCAACAAGTTATTTAAAAGCTAATAGCCATGCCCAAATTGAAATACCTGTTTATGAATAATAATTTATAGTAATTTTTTCATAAAGCCAATAATCCAAAAAGTTAGCTCAACTGTGTTTTGCACTTCTCATGACAATCACAGTAATGAAGACAACTGAGCGCCAACCGTGATTGTGAAGAGAAAGTCAGATTTTTACAACCATAGCCATGCACTGCGTGTTTCATTGAGCTCTTCCCTATAATTAGTAGGCATGAGTTATAGGAGCTACTGGGGTTATGAGATCATGAACAGATTCACCACAGTGGTAGCAAAATAGAGGGAAATTCTAAAAACAATTCACTAAAACATTGGTGATGCAAGTTGACTTTTTTCTCAAACATTAATTATTGCAAAGCTTCTCTATCCCTATTAAAGAAAATCCACTTAACCCAATACATTTTCCTGTTGTGGAAGATGGAAGATACAGCTTAAAAGCTGAATTATATGGGAAAAAAAGCCATAAGTGGTTTTCCTTGGATAAAGTGCAGACGCAGATCTAATATCTCAAGCAGATCACTCTGCCATGTAAGTTGGACTACTGTTGAGAATATGATGTCTGAGGACTTAGCAAGGAAACAGAAGATCGACTACCTGACAGGTGCTGTGCTGAGTTACATATGCTACCGCCCTGTGTTCTCCCAGCAAACTCTGATTGTAGCAAATTGTGCAGCAAATCTATTTTACAGATGAAGGAGTCAGAGCCAGGGTATGTTAAACAACCTATCTAAAGTCATAGCAGTAATATGTGTGTAGAACCAGGATTTGAACCCACAACAGCCTGCTTCCAAAACACCCTCTATTAACTCATTTTCTGAGTAATACTCAGATGTGGGACATCTAAAAGAGTATTAAATGTTTCTTTGAAACTTGTTATATAGGGCTATATTTATCCTACTTTCAAATGAAAATAATATCCAGCTTATTTAAAGCATTGCCATCCATGAGAAATCAGTCACACACTTCTGAGAGATCTTCAAAAAAGTTAGGAGAAATGTGTATTATGAAAAAAGGTGTATGCATAGGCTTCAAAGTTGATTTACATCAAAATAAACTTATCTTTTAATTCTGTTTGTCCATGAGCCTTTTGAACCACCTCCATACATATGAGAAGCTTTTGCCAGTCACTGAGCCAAACCCATATGTCATTAAGTAGAAACAGGGCTTCATTAAAATTGATATATAATTATTCTCTTTTTAAAAAAATTTTAAAAGATTTATTTATTTATTTGAAAGGCAGAGTTAGAGAGAGGGAGGGGATCTTCATCCACTAGCTCACTACCCAAATGGCCCCAACGACTGGAGCCAATCCAAAGCCAGGAGCCAGGAGCTTCTTCCAGGTCTCACATGTGAGTGCAGGGGCCCATGCACTTGGGTCACCTTCCACTGCTTTCCCAGACACATTTGCAGGGAGCTAGATTAGAAGTGGAGCAGCCGAGGGTCAAAGCAGCACCCATATGGGATGTTGGTGCTGCAGGTGGTGGCTTTGCCTGCTATGCCACAGCGCTGGCCCCCAGTCATGCTCTTTTATGTAACAATAAAGAGAACTTTGGGAAGACTTCCTAGTCATTACAGTCACATTTCAGTATAGGTTAGTCTTCCCAGAGATATTTACAATCAAAAGAATGATTACTTCTAAAGCCAGATGATTTCCCTAATGGGATTATCTTTCTTCTCAATTTTTATTTCCTTGGGAATAGCAGCTCCACAAGTGCATCAGTAGGCACTGCTCTGCCAAGGTCACACATCTGAAGCCGAAAGCCACAAGGAGAGTTGAGTGCTTGGATTAAAACCTATCATCTGAGGAATGTTTACAGTGCACAGGTTCTCTGCTTGACCTTCAGCAGACACTACTCTCACTCTGTCCTACAAACTTCAGGAGGTGGGCAATTATCATCTGCTTTACCAAGCAGAAAACCAAACCTCAGAGTACGTCAGTTGCAGACGGCAGGCTGGAATCCAAATTTAAAGCCTGTGCTATCAACCAACGCAGTTGTTAACAAGCTGCATGATCTCAAGGTTATAAAAGCTGAATGTTAATATATAAAATACGTAGTACGATATTTTAACTGAGCACCCGCTTTTCTGTTGTTGTTAGTACAGAGTGACTTCTGCCCCACAGGGTTTCTGATCTGGAAGAGATCTGGAAGACACTGTCAGAAGTGGCTACTGCTCCCAGAGTTTGGTAGAACATAGGACGATCAAGGAAAGCTACCTAGGCCATTCTTTCCAAGCACTGCCTGGGCCATTCTTTCTCCCACATGATACAGAAACTCAAGGAAAGTTCAATCAAGTCAGATCTTGGCTTGCTGTGGGGGAAGCTGCGAGAACTGAGGCACAAGAGGACCACAGATGTCAGATGATGCAGGGCTTTGGATGTTATCTAAGATTGTAATGACAGAGTCAGAAGTACGTGTTGGAACTGAGTTGCCTGAGAGCATAGACACCTCGTGCTGTGTCAAGGCTGCATGGACGAGGAGCACTGCTGGTGTTGGGAAGCCAGGAGACAAACAAGGAAGCTGTCTCAGTGACTTAAGTAAGAGATGATGGACATAGGCCCTAAGACAGCAAGGATGGAGAAATGAAGATCTCCCCCTGACATTCGGGAGCTGACATAATTTGTCACCCGGATGAACTCTGGTAGGGGTTGTGACAAGGAAGGAAGAGTCAAAGCGGAGCCTCAGGTTTCTGACCAGGAAGACTCAATGTAACTGCCAAGAAGTTCAGCTTCAAGGTCAGCAGGTCAGAATACAAATTCTAGTGGCTGTCAGGCCCTGGACCAGTTATTTAAACCTGGATGCCCCATTTTCTTAGATGCTGAAGGGAAAAATGGACCCAATATCAAAGGTTGATAATGCATGCAAGACAGCTGCTATGGCACACATCGGCGCACATTGGCACATCCACCGAGGTAAGGAGGAAGCAGTGCTGGTGGACAAGGTGCTAAAGGCCAGGGTAGTGGTTGATAACCACAAAAGATTCATCCCACACCCAGCAGTACTCCGAGTACCTTGCATTTCATGAATTCCCAAGATGACCCTGAGGTAGGTGTCCTCAGTCTCCCCCTTTTCACACAAGAGAAATGCCCACCTCACTAAGCAAATGGCAGAACTGGGCTTGACTCAGGGGCACAATTCGAGTGTCTTCCATTGCTAGCTTGCAAGAAAGTGAGCTCATTCTTACACATGGAAAGCCAGAGTTTCCAGATGGCCATCCAAACTGAGACGCTCGGCACCCAGGGGGACACACACAGTATTTGGTTCTCAAATGCTTACGAAGGACCAGGAGAGAAGACTTGGGATTCACGAGCATTTAGGTAGACACTGAAGCTACAAGAATGGGTAGGGATATTCAGGACATATGCAGAAGAAGAATAAAGGAGATTAGGGCAAAGTCTGAACACCACACACATTGCAATGACTGACAGAGGAGGATGGGCCCTTAAGTGAGCCTAGGGTAGGCAGTTCTAGAAATCAGGAAAGGGTAAACAGAAGGTAGCAGAGGGAAGAGTGTTTTGAGAAAGAGGATGGGATTAGTTGTATGAAATGACTCAGGACCATCAAATAAAATAGGGCCCAAAGGGCACCTACTGACCTTGAGATGTCCTTTACTGGCTTGGGGTCAATTGCAGTAGGTTGAGGAGTAAGGTGGGGGATGCGTATGTGAAGACTGAGAATAAATTGGAGGAAAGCATTCTTGGCAATTTTAGTTGCGAAGAGGAAGTGGTAGTTTTAGCTTCATTTTAACAGATCAAAGAGACTTCTGCGTTTTTAATCCTGCTATAAACAAAGCAGAAAAGAGAGAGATGAAATGAGGTAGAAAAACCTGGAGATATGCAAGGAATAGCAGATGGACAGAGGTCCCCAAGCATGCAGGAGAAAAAGGACAGAACTAAGGCTAAGAGCATAGCACTGGAATGAGTAAAAAAATCCTGGCTGCTATGGGACCAGGAGAGAATCTCTTCCTAAGCTTCAGTTTCCTCATCTACAAACAGACTTGAAAAGAATCCTGGTCCTCACTAGGGAAGGGGATCCAAGAGAGCACACAGGCAGAACTTAGCAGTTGATGGATATTACCTATATTTTCATAGTTTTTTTTTAAAGATTTATTTATTAATTTGAAAGTCAGAGTTACAGAGAGAGAGGGAGCGGGGGGGGGGGGAGGAAAAGAGAGGGAGAGGTAGAGGGAGAGGGAGAGGGAGAGGGAGAGAGAGAGAGAGAGAGAATCTTCCATCTGCTGGTTTAATTCCCAGATGGCTGCAGGAGCTGGAGCTGGGCCGATCAAAAGCCAGGAGTTAGGAGTTTCTTCCGGGTCTCCCTATGGGTGGCAGGGACCCAAGCACTTGGGCCATCTTCTGCTGTTTTCCCAGGTGCATTAGCAGGGAGCTGGATTGGAAGTGGAGCAGTCAGGACTCGAAGTGGTGCTGATATGGGATGCGGCATCCCAGGCAGTGGCTTTACCCACTGCACCACAGTGCTAGCCTGTAGATATTACCTATTAACTCTGTAGGATCCACAGCACAAGCAGGGCAAGCTACTCTGAGAAAAGGGAGCCCTGCCGCTGGGATAGGAAGCAAGGAGAAAAGTATGGATGGAGGCAGATGTGGGATTTGAGGCTGCTGTTCCCTTAGGATTTGTGTATTCTCTGTGAGATCAGAAACAACAGCCCTGCTAAGAGTAGGGAGAAATACTGACGTGCTCAGTGGTGTAAGGGGCAGGTATGGTATTTGTAATAATGTAGAATGGCCAATAGGCAGAAAAACTGACCAAGAAAATGAGCAGAAAGGGCTGGCAGGCCATCACTGAAGCTGCAGGAGGCACTGATCTCTGTCGATGTGGTTTGCTCACAGAGCACTGAGCTCAGATGCATGGCCAGAGCTCGAGGCAGGAAGAGAGTTCAAAGGTTAGGGAGTTGGGACTCTGGCACGTGGAAGAACAAAAAGGCCATCTAAGGATTTAGGAAAGGGAAGCCTCAAGGATTGGGATGAGGGCTTGACTGGACAGGGAAGTCTCTGAGGACAAGACAGGGTTACAGGAGAAAGTAAGAGGTCAAAGACATATCTAGGCTGAAGAAGTGAGTACTGCTTAAATAACTGGATCGCAGGATGAATTATCCACACAGACTCACCCAAGATGACAGCTGGTCTTAGAAAGACGGAGAAAGACTCAGGAGGAAACATCTGGAAGGGGAGGAGATGACAACAGAAAGAGGCAGAGTAGGAAAGGCAGATGCTACAAGTGAGCAGATGACAGCGTGTCCCACTGGTACATAGTGGTCTGGGAGCAGCCTCGGGGAGGGACTAAGAGCGTCTGGGTGAGGAAATCATGGGCTTCTCCTCAGGAGTTTTTATTTTAGGATGCTTGATCAAGCTGGAATAAGAGAGAGAATCTGAACCCAGATGGATCGCAGCTGCCAACCCCAGACACTTGTGGTCGCAGCTCTGGCCTCTCCGTGGAAAAAGCATCAATCGATACAAGAGAAGCAAGAAAACAGAGAGGTCCTCATTTTAACTCTTAATGGGGAGGTGTCACTGTTTCTGTGATCTGTTTCTTCTTCTTAAGATTTAGTTATTTATTTGAAATTCAAGTTACAGAGAGAGAGAGGGAGGGATACACACACACACACACACACACACAGAAAGAGAGAGAGAGAGAGATCTCTTCCATCTGCTGATTCACTCCCCAGATGGCTGCACAATGGCCAGGGTTGAGCCAGGCTGAAGCCAGGAGCCAGAAGCTTCATCCAGGTCTCCCACATGGGTACCAGGGGTCAAAGCACTTGGGCCATCCTCTGCTGCTTTTCCCAGGTCATTAGCAGGGAGCTGGATTGGAAGTGGAGCAGCCAGGACTTGAACCGGTACCCATAAGGGATTCTGGTGTCACAGGTAGTGGCTTTACCTGGTACACCACAACACCAGTCCCTGTGCCCTGTTTCTAAATAGGAAGAAAGTTTGGTTGCTACCAAAAGCAGTGAGTCTTTGGTAAATAATTATTCCCATTTCCTCAAATATAATATAGGCAATTTAAAAACAAGCCAACCATAAAGATGCTCAGTCTTAAGACAAAGTCACAAGCAGTATGAGAAGGAGTCATAATTCCAAAGTTAGGGACTATATTTTAAATATGTGGTGAAATGAGCTATTGCTGATACTGTATAATGACTGTTAATTATTATATATCTACTAATTATACTTTAAAATGTACCTCTTCTCATAATCAATGATAATTATGTCAGATGGCAAGCCTCAATAGATTATAAAATATAAATGTGAATATAGCAGTATCAAGAAAAGAATATTAGCTATAATTATATTTGAATGTAGTTTCACTAAAATAAGTGTAATTTACCATCTTACTTTACTGGAATTATTGTGGTCTACAAATGCTAATTTTCTAAGTGTTATAATTATGAGGAAAACAACAAAAAGATGTACTTTTTGCAGCTGTTTTTAGCATTTTAACATGACATTTGGAAGTATACACACTGTGTTAGGTCCAACAAAGAAGTACAGCATATAATCTATTTTTATCAGAAATCATCTTTTCTTTTGCATTAATAGACTCTGCCATTTTTAAAAAATTAATAGGCTTCTATATTTTTTAAAGACTTACTTACTTATTTGAGAAGCAGAGTGACAGAGAGGGACAGGGACAGAGAGACACAACTGGTTTACTCCCTAAATGTCCCCTACAGCCAGGTCTGGGCCAGGCTGAAATCAGGAGCCTGCAGCTCCATCTGGGCGTCCCACAGGTATGCAGAGACCCAGGAACTTGGGACATCATTCCTGGTTTTCCCAGGTGTGCTAGCAGGGAGCTGTATAAAAAGTGCAGCAGAGGGACTTGAACTGGCACTCTGACACAGGATGCTGGACTTGCAAGCAAAGGCTTAACCCACTGAGCCATAATACCAGTCCATAGACTTCCGTAATTTTTATATTTCTTTCGTCACTGTCAATGAAAAAGTGAGGGAACAAAAATATCTCAGTTTGTATAATTAAATGAAAATAAGACTAATAGGAGGAAAGGCAGGAAGGAAGGCGAAATGAAAGCTGGAATGAACTGGAAGAATAAATATTTGCATCCTATGTAGTGTTAATGGTGATTAGTTTTGTACTTCTAATGTCATTTCCCTTTTAAAAGTAAGGAGATGGCTACCCAAGTCCAGCCAGCTGTTGGGCTGGCGGATGGAGTAGGGGGTGGACAGGAAAGGTGATAGAGCATATAACCAGAATGGAGATCTCACCTGGCAACAGAAAAAAAGCTGAGGCACTCTTACTGGGAAAGCCCCCTGCATGGGTTTTCTACTCTATCATCTCGGTGAATATATAATCAGATAAAATTCTTGGTCAATGAGTAGGCCTAGACTGTTTCCTAAGTGACTTTTAGATTATACTCAATATAGGGATGACTTCCTAGGTGTGTACCCTGTGTACCTGCACAGGGCCCTAAGCTCAGAGGGGATCCACAGAAGTTCTGTTGTCAACTTCAAATTCTTTTAATATTGAAAGAAAAGGTCCTGTATGTTGGTTATGCATTGCCCTACAAATGGTGCAGCTGTTTGTGATCATAAGTATGCCATTTCTCAAAGGATCCCTGGCCCACTACTGAAATGGCTGCTTGTACTCCTCAGTCCCACCACCCATCTTTCACAAGAGTCTAGGTTCTGACCACAGAGGGTTCCACAGTGGTTTAGACCAAAATGACTGCCTTCTTTCACCACCCTACCAGTCCTCAGGGACTTTCAACCAGTTCTAAATCACTTTAAAAGTGAGAAAATCCCATGGAGAGTGGGGGATGTTAAGGAGCAAACAAGGAGTTTGGTTTTTGGGCGCTGGTGTTTGGGCTGGTCTTAGCACATCTTCTCCCTGACATTGCAGATATTCTTTGAAGGCTAAGCAGAAAGCAGCTGCTCCCCAGGGACAGGCACAGGGAAACTGAGGAGAAGAAGAACCATCCATTCATCCAGTCTCTGATTCTTCATGGAGAGGCCTTGCAGTCTTCCCAACCAGCATCAACTCTCACGTCAAGTTTCATCAGAGCCAAGAATGACTTCTTTGTACAGGTGACTGGAGTTTCCACACCACTCATGCTCCTCTTCCTTCTTCTCAAAGTATTGTCAGGTTCTCCTACAGCAGACTTACATACAACTACACTTCAGGGTGTGTGTAACAAGATGAGGGTGGGTGTAGGAGGGAAACAGGCTTCACATTGCAATTTAATCTGGGAGGTTGAGAAACTAAACCCTTTTTAGGTAAAAGTTAGTTTATAAGAAATATCCAAGGCACTTTGGGAACGGTTTTCCAATGAACTTTCAAATACCTGATCTACAAAGTACTCAGTGAAGACTTTCCAAAGAGCCAATCTTAAGCCTTTTGAATTAAAAATGGAAAGTGCCCAAAGAAACAATGAATGCTTTAAGAAATAATAAAATTTGATACTCTAAGCATGTTCAGTAAGTATCTCCCTAGCCCATTTCTTGGAACAGTGGTGTAACTTGCTCTAATAAAAACAGCCAGGACCACAGATGTTAATCCTGGAGACTCCCCTGAACCACCATAAGACCACAGGTTGCTTGAGCTGGATGGGCACTCTGGAGAGATCATGCGTTCAGCTCAGCACACACCTCAACAGCCTGCCCCTCCCTCTTGTTTTCTGGGTCTGGAGATGTCCAAGATGACCTCCTCCTCCTTAAGACAGCCAGGAGCAAAACTCACCTCTTCTGATTCCTCATCCATTCTTATGTCAGCTCTGGATTTCAGTCTCACTTCCTCAACCAAACCATCGCACCTTCTATCCTAGAAATGGATTCCTAAAAGTTCAAAATAATTCATGATCCCAAAATAAATCCCTCCCTGTTGGGCAATCCAGAGGACTGTGTCACAGGCACATGCCACTCCACTCAGCCACTCACTGTCTGGGGACGACACATGCTTGTCCAGCACCTGCTGTGTTCACAGCAGGACTCAGAACAGACAATGGACACAGCACCTCAGAGCATTCTTAAGAGAGTGAATCCTAAGTGAAAGGAAATATGTTGAAGGATCATATATCATAGAAAGAAAGGCATATATTTGACAGGAAATAGGGTAAAGCCACATCATTTATGGCTGCAAAGATAACAGAAGGCCCATGCAGGAACATTAAGCATTGAGAAAACTTGACTGAAGTATGGCAGGCACACTGTGGTGAGTAGGGGACAAATCTAGTGGAAGAAAAATAGGAGAATAAAGTCAAATTAAAGGTATGCAAAGGAGGCAATTTCAGAGCCTCATCTGGCTACTATTAAATAACAGGAAGTCATGAGAAATAAAACCAGGCCTTGCTGTTAACAGAGGGTGGGGGCTGTTTCCCCCTCTTTCAGGCAGGGGTTCTTGAGTACAGAAACTCTCCACCTGGGCTGACTATGACTTGAAGGTTGTTGTCACAGCACAGTAGGTGTTTAACCAAGGACTGCTGTGGATACTGCTTTGAAGCCAGTAGGTGAATTTCAGAGTCAGAAATCTGGTCACAAGGAGCCACAGATGACTTGGGAGAGGAGATACCAAGCAATGCAGGTCTATCTTTGCTTTAAGAATCAACAACTTTCGGGGGCTGGCACTGTGGCACAGCAGGTTAAGACACTTCCTGAGTGTCAGTTCAGATCCCAGCTGCTCTGCTTCTGATTCAGCTCCCTGCTAATGGACCCTGGAAGCAGCAGCAGAAGTCTTTAGTCTCTGCCACCAACGTGGGAGACTGGGGTGGAGTTTCTGGCTCCTAGCTTGGGCTTGGCCCAGATCTCACTGTTGCAGGTATTTGAGGAGTGAAACAGCAGATGAAAGATCTCTCTCTCTTTCTCTCCCCCACCCCTTTCAAATAGATGGTAGATGGAATAGAGATTAAAAGAAAAAAAAAAAGAATTAACTTTTGACACTCCTTAACTGGTCATGATGAGATTAGTTCACTTTGGCAAATATAGAAGGTACAGGTGAGTAAAATTCCCAGGTCACTACTGCTGCACTCTGGTACCAGCCTTTACAGCCATGCATGCATAACACAGTTGAATAACATGTAATTGTACAATTCAGACCTACAACAATTTATGCATGTAATCTTCTATTGTTGGAAACGTGTGTGCTAGATAATTCTGGATAAAAAAGTTTGATGGGACCTACACTGGTAGTGCAAGAACATGATAGTTTAAGAGAGGAAAAGCTGTGGGGCAGCATTGTGGCGCAGTGGGTGAAGCCTCCACCTGTGATGCTGGCAACCCATATGGTCACCGGCTCCTGTCCCAGCTGCTCCACTTCCCACGCAGCTACCTGTTTATGGACTGGGGAAAGCAATGGAAGATGGCCCAAATGTTTGGGCCCCTGCCACCCACATGCGAGACCTGGAAGAAGCTCCTGGCTGCTGGCTTCAGCCTGGTTCAATCTGACTGTGGTAGTCTTCTGGGGAGTGAACCAGTGGATGGAAGATTTTTCTCCCTCTCTGTCTCCCTCTATCTCCCTCCCTCTCTCTCTCTCAGTCTCTCAAATAAATAAATAAATAAATCTTTAAAAAAAAAAAAGAAAGAAAAGAATAGCTGTGAATATTTGGGGGCAAAGAGAAAAGAGAAGACAGCAACAGCGGAGTTTGAAGACACAAGGAAGACTTAACATGCACCACAGTGCCACTGCAGTGACAATGTAACCACTAAAGAGAAGAACTGTACAGGTCTGTTCTGCACAAGTGTACGTCCTTGGTTTCAATGCACGTGAAACATGGCACACTAAAACGCCTCACCAGTGTGCTTCTCCCTCTCAGAGAGGGTGGCTGGGGGTCTGGGGCATGCCTTCTGCTCTCCTGCTGGCCTGTCCACACTGCCCACACTCCCACCTCTACTGCTGAGCCTGTTCTTTTCTAGTCTCCGACCCAACAGCCCATTCCTCTTTCCTTATCTCTCTCCTTGACATTTCTCCTTTCCTTCCTCTCCTTGCTGCTTTAAATCAAGCAGCAGCTGTCATCAAATAAAGAAGCCTGGGTGTGGATTTAGCTGACAACACAAAGTGGACAAAGGTGTTACATTATATTCTCATATATAATGAGAAAATATAATTAAGTATAAGGAATAATCACACAACTATCAACAATTTACGTGAAGAAAATGGTTCTTAGTGTTCTTAATGATTAGGCAAAAATTAAATGAATTATGAAGAGACATGTTCAATGGCCTGCAAAAAACTTTGCAACAAAATATTAAGAGAAACGGAGAATACAAAACTATATATCAGTAGCATCTCAATTTTTTTAAAGATTTGGTTATTTATTTGAAAGGCTGTGTGTGTGTGTGTTTGTGTGTGTGAAAGAGAGAGACAGAGACAGAGAGAAATCTATCTTTCATCCATAGATTCACTCCCCAAATGGCCACAACTGCCAGGTCTGGACCAGATCAAAGCCAGGATCCAGGAACTCCATCCAGGTCTCCTATATGGATGTCAGGGGCCTAAGTACTTAGGCCACCACCTGCTGCCTCCCAGGATGCATTAGAAGGGAGCTGGATGGGAAGTGGGGCAGGCAGAATTTGAACAGGTACTCAGATATGGGATGCCAGTGTCTCATGTGGTTGTTTAAACTGCAGCACCACAATGTCAGCTCCTCAATTTTGCTTTTCTAAAATATGTATATGATACAAAATTATAATATCTGATATACAATATGTACTTTAAAATACAATCAAGTATTATAAACGTAAATCAATTATTATTTCTTTGTGGAAGGACTACAAATACATGTGATTATTTTATCCACTTATAGTTTTTATAATAAACATTTTATAACGATAATAGCTATATGTTCAAAAACATTTTTTAAAATCTACTTTGAGGCAGCTGGCACTGTGGCGTAGTGGGTAAAGCCACTGCGTACAGTGCCAGCATCCCACATGGGCGCTGGTTCATGTCCCAGATGCTCCACTTTCATTCCAGCTCTCTGCTATGGCCTGGGAAAGCAGTGGAAGATGGCCTAAGTCCTTGGGTCCCCATATTCACATGGGAGCCCCAGAAGAAGCTCCTTGCTCCTGGCTTCAGATTGGCCCAGCTCTAGCAGTTGCAGCCATTTGGGGAGTGAACCAGCAATGGAAGACCTCTCTTTTGTTTCTTCTCTCTGCCTCTCTGTAACTCTACCTTTCATATAAATAAATAGTATTTTTCAAAAATCAACTTTTAGATCAGCACCGTGGCTCACTAGGCTAATCCTCCACCTTGCGGCGCCGGCAAACCAGGTTCTAGTCCCGGTCGGGGCACCAGATTCTGTCCCGGTTGCCCCTCTTCCAGGCCAGCTCTCTGCTGTGGCCAGGGAGTGCAGTGGAGGATGGCCCAAGTGCTTGGGCCCTGCACCCCATGGGAGACCAGGAGAAGCACCTGGCTCCTGCCTTCGGATCAGCGCGGTGCGCTGGCCACAGTGCGCCGGCCGCGGCGGCCATTGGAGGGTGAACCAACGGCAAAGGAAGACTTTTCTGTCTGTCTCTCTCTCTCACTATCCACTCTGCCTGTCAAAAAAAAATAAATAAAAAATAAAAATAAAAATCTACTTTGATTATAGCAACTCTCGCTTTTTTTTTGGATTCTATTTCTGACTCATTTCCATTTGTTTCTATCAATGGTGGCAATAAACCTTAGCAGGTCATGAGATGTGGAACTGCAGGTGGTGACAACACATCTGATGTCACTGAATTGGGAAATAGTTACTCAAGATTGCAATAACATCTCTGATAAAAGAAAGGGATAGAAAAGTCTCCTTGGGGAGTAATTCACACACAACACACTCAGTCAATAATTATTCCTCAAATACCCACGGAGCAGTAGGGGCATGGTATTGAAAAAACCAGAACTTTTTTTTTTTTTTTTTGACAGACAGAGTGGACAGTGAGAGAGACAGACAGACAGAAAGGTCTTCCTTTGCCGTTGGTTCACCCTCCAATGGCCGCCGCGGCTGGCGCACCACGCTGATCCGATGGCAGGAGCCAGGTACTTATCCTGGTCTTCCATGGGGTGCAGGGCCCAAGGACTTGGGCCATCCTCCACTGCACTCCCTGGCCACAGCAGAGAGCTGGCCTGGAAGAGGGGCAACCGGGACAGAATCCGGCGCCCTGACCGGGACTAGAACCCGGTGTGCCGGCACCGCAAGGCGGAGGATTAGCCTAGTGAGCCGCGGCGCCGGCCACCAGAACCTTTCCAATAACCACAGAATCCAAGAGCAGACATACAGTTGCATCAACAGACACCATCATCAACTACTAACAGTGTGGACAAGGAAAGATGGTGGATGCCAGGAGTGAATAGACAAGGAAATGAAACTTGGAGGAAGGGACTTTTAAAATGAAATCTTGGAGGCTGTGGAAGATTTTACCAGGCAAGGAGCTGCTGGACACATTGGACAAGTGTCCCCAGAGATGGAACCAGCATATGCAAAGATTTGGGAATAAGCATGAATATATTTCACTGGAACCCTTGGCTGAATCAGTAACCTGCTCTAAACAAACAAGGTCACAAGGTTTGGAGAGAGGCGACATGTAATCAAGTCAATGTCATAAGTTATTTCAAAGGAAAATCACAGTCACACAGGATTAGGAGGAAATTTACTGTCTTCCATCCCTGCCCATAACAATCATTCATCAGTTTCCTAGGAAAAGTCTCATTTGCGCAATTGATCTTTAAACTTCAGCTTTAGATTGTGCAATTATAAATGAGTGAAGAACAAGAGAGCTCACTACTCAGAAAATGCAAGCTCAAGTAAATAAATACAGACAGATTGTTCTCAGGCCGGCACCATGGCTCACTTGGTTAACCCTCTGCCTTGCAGCGCCGGCATCTCAAACGGGCACCGGGTTCTAGTCCCAGTTGCTCCTCTTCCAGTCCAGCTCTCCGCTGTGGTCCAGGAGGGCAGTGGAGGATGGCCCAAGTGCTTGGGCCCCTGTACCCACATGGGAGATCAGGAGGAAGCACCTAGCTCCTGGCTTCAGATCAGCACAGCGCCACCCGTAGCAGCCATTTGGGGAGTAAACCAATGGAAGGAAGACCTTTCTCTCTGTCTCTCTCACTGTCTATAACTCTACCTGTCAAAAAAAAAAAAAAAAGACAGATTGTTCTCTGAATTTAGCAGTTCATCTTTCTCCCCATTTGGAGGACAGAAAATGCAGAGCTCAACGTGTAAAGCAGCTCACTGTGGAGTAATATTCAAGGATTAAAAAGAACTAAAACAGAGAAGGTGATTAACATGAACCTGTTAATGGAAGAAGCCCAATTCCTTCCAATGCTATCATCACAAGTTTCCCAAGTCTGTGTATCTTGAAAAGCTATTTAAGACAATCTATAGCCACTGTAAAGTTAGTAAATGGTCCATTCAGAAAGCAAGACAACTGAGACCAAAAACTAGAGAAGAAACCAGCGCTGCAGCAAACTCAACTCTGAAAAAATGCTAAGACTCGGCAAAATCAACCAGCAGAGATAAACACAGTAAATAACCAGCAGCTAAAACATGGGCTAATTACCAACTTATCAGTGACATAAATAGTACCCATGACATGTATAAAACGTTCATGTTCAAGGTCAGCAAGAAAACAAAAGGTAAGGCAGTTTACAAAGCAGGAGAAAGTGAGAGTGAAGAGGGAAGACAAGTGTGCTGGCAGGGCACTGTGCTTACAAGAAAACATGACCTTTCCTCACCCAGACATGCAGGAGCACTGTGGCCTCATCCGAAGGTGCAAACCGTGTCAAGGACTTCTCTATGATGCGATGGGGGAAGAGTGAGCTCCCCTTAGTTCAGATTTGCTACATGCCTAGGCTGGGCAATGGGGAAACAACACACCAGATCCTGTGCCCCTCTGCTCGACGCTAAGGCTCAAACAACCACGTACCCGGGTATTGATGTCTTCTTACTTTCTCCTTAATGTGATGTATGTATCCTCCTACTTTAATGAAGCAGATAAGGAGCCAGGAGATAAGAAGGAAACAGGAGATAGGGAGGAAAAAGAAACTACTACTTTCTTTTGATTAATTCTTGTCAGTTGGCCAGACGTCCTCACTACCATCCCGGAGCCTCTGGCTCTTTGCACCCAAATCCCAGAACTCTTCACGTGGAATTGGGTTCCTCCCAGCTTTGCATTCCCGGCTCCACTCTTAGTCTCGCCCTTTCCCAGAGCCAACCCCAGTCTGCATTCGAGTACAACACACAGCTCAGCACAGGAAGAATGCAGTGCTTGATGAACTTCTGGTGCTGACCAGGATGCCCAGGGCAAGCTTTTAGAGACAGCCATGGCTGGAAAGATTCCTCAGACTCAAGTTCCTGTAAACGTAGCACAGAACTGCACCTAGGAGAGTGTATCTACACTGACAGACTCAGTACTTCAAGGGGATTTCTTTAAAGTGTCTTGGGGGGGGTGTGTGGAAACGCATACATTATCAGTGTGGACAGTGGATACAGGTGTCAGCACCGTACAGAATAATTTGTGAATGTGCTTCAAGAGACTTAAAACTACACACAGTCTATGGTCTGGCAACCCCACCTCTTTCTTCTCCCCTGAGGAAGTAATCATAGAAAAGCACAAAGATTGAGCTACAAATTTTTTCACTTCAATAGCTTGCAAGGGCTGAAAGCTAGACAATAAAACATCTACCAGTAGAAGATTTAACTTATCATATGGACATTGAAGTGATGTAGAAGAAGATTTAGGAAAGAAAAAGAATGCTAAGTGCAAAAAGAACTATTTGAATTCAGTATGAAGCCCTCTTGGTAAAAAATGTAAAATAAAAAGTTTATTGTCTTGTTCTACTTTCTGCTGCTATAACATGATACCCAAGACAGGGTAATTTATAAGGAGCACAGATTTATTTATTAACAGTTCTAGAGGCTGTGAAGTTCAAGAGCATGGTGCCAGCAACTGCCAGAGTATCAAGCATCGTAACAAGACAGAAGGGCAAGTAAGCACACAAGATACTGAAAAAGCAGGTGGGCTCATCCTTTCGTCAGGAGTCCAATCTCAAGAAAATGGGTGCACCCGTGGCCTGATCACCTCTTCTAGGTCCCACCTCTCATGCCTATTAAAAGGGAAATTTAACTTCAGAATGAGTTTCCGAGAGGGCATTCAAACCATAGCATGTACATATGAAATGCAAATATGTGAGTGTGTGTGTGTGTAGAGTTTGTATCCACAGGTTCTGTACCTATGGGTTTAACCAACTGTGGGTTGAAAAGATTCCAGAAAATAACTTATATCTGTAAGGAGCGAGGAGATAAGAAGGATACAGGAGATAGGGAGGATACATATAGTCTTTTCTTTTCCTTGTCATTATTCCTTAAACAATACAGTTTAACAAGTATTTGCATAGCTCTGACAGGGTATTAGGAATTAGAAGTGGTGCAGAGATGAGTTAGAGTCTATGGGAGGATGAGGGTAGGTTACGTGCAAACACAATGTCATTTTATTTAAGGGACGTGAGGATCTACAGCCTTGGACACTGGGGTCAGGAAATTCTAAGCCAACCTCCCACGGACACTGAGCATGCCTGCACATGCAGAGAGAGACCAAGACAGACTCAGAGGGACAGAGAGTAGACAGAGGTTTGGGCTACAACAGACAGTAGAATTACCAACTCTGCAGCCATTGCTGCTGCACTGCGGCATCTACATGCCCCACAGTGAACATGTTAAAACAAGGAAATAACGTTCATTAACAGGCGTCTGTCTTCTTGCCCTGGTTGCTGATGACCTCAGACTATCCTGAGAGTTAGGGGCTCTCCACACCCACCAAGGCGTGCACTGGCCCTGATGCCAAGCAAACCCGATGTCACCACCCTCCTCGCAGGAAGCCCCTGGGCTGGCGCACCAAACACAGGACTCCTCCTGACTGCCAATAGTTATTTCGGTCTCACTGGGGTTGAAACCCAGGTGACTCTCCTCTTCGGAATTTAATTGTCCAAATATATCTATTTAAATGAGTTCACCATTGTTTGGTGCTTAGAGGAGGCTATGGTGCTGGTAAAAATTTCTTTTATTTTCAAGATTGAAATAAACTGGGAACAAAGCTAGTTTTGCTTTGAGCACTTTTCAAGAAGCTGCGACAGTTCCGCACCCAGCCAGATTAGCTGCCTGTTTGCTGTCTCAGAGTGAGGCACGGGACTCCGGAACTGCCGGCCCTGTTTCTTCTTAGAGACACCGTGCCAGTGGAAGCCGAATGTTTCCCCTGCAGGGAAACTTTCTCCTGGCAGAGACCCTGGCTGGGCACTTCTCCAACGTGGAGCTAATTCCCAAAGGAAGTCACCAGGCTGCTTTGCCTCATCCAAAAATTCCCTGGCACTAAGTACGACGCATGTGTGTGTACAAATCACAGTTTCAAGGGAGCTCGAGACGCGGGCCAGCAGTAAGTTCCAAAACTGTGTTAGAAACGATATACACAACTTTATGTGCCCAGCTGGGCTGATAAAATGTTCTTGGGTAGCAAAGACTTAACTCTTAAAATCTCCCAATCTTGCTGTAAGTCAGAGCAGGGGAATTTCTAGACATGAGCTATGGGAAAAACGAGTAGGCTGCCTGTTGCACAAAGACAAAAGATGGGTTGCTTCGAAGTTAAGTTGGATCTGACCAGATACAATAATTTGCAAACCAGTCATAATTCTTGCAGAGAGCTTTACTCTGGGAGAATCTGAGTACTAAGCTGTAATTTCTGAGCCTATTGCAGAAAACACTCAGGTATACACAATGCCTAAGAAACCAGGAAATGTGTTTCTTCATGATAGTTAGGAAAGGCAACAAACATCTGTATGGATCACAAAAACAGGGCCAGGTAACGTGGAAATACTGAAAAGTGCACACGCCCAATGTGAAGCCCAGGAGACTGGAAACCGACAAACAGACCTATCATCTGTGCTCAGAGCACCTCTGCTGGCCAAAACCTACAGCCCCACGAATGTCTGCTCAGTTCCCACCACGTGCGAGCTTCCGGAGATTCAGAGATTGGGACGTGGACCTTGCCCTCAAGAAGGCTACATCAATTAAATACACAAGCACTAGATAAAAGAATTTGGAAAGAGCTATGATACAGGAATGCGCAAAATGCCTGTCAAAGGATAAAGAGAAGGCACTGAGCTCACACTGGAGATGCCCAGAAAACGTCCAGGGACACAATTCCTATGCTCAGCTTAAAAGATGAAGAGGATGGGCCAGTGGAGAAGGCTGGGATGTTTTCACAGAAGCAGAGGGCTGCAGAGAGGTGTGACATGCCTGTTTCATCCACTTAACCCAAAAGAAAAGGCTCCAGGTAGAAGGTGACAGAAGATAACACTGGGGAACAAAGCCATGGATGATCCTACCAGGGCTGGGACTGAGGAGCCAGGCCAGATGCTGGGAAGAGGGTGTTCCTAGAGGAAGAACAGTCCCCACCAAGAGCTAAGCAGATACACTGAGCTCCACTCTCAGGTGTAAGGTTGAGACAGGATGCTGGGGACAGTCCTCCCTGTGCCATCTCATAGAGGAAGTCAGGACTCAAGAGAGGTCGGTGACATTCAGAAGTCAGCAACATCCGCTACCCCTCAGGTACTGCCTACATTGGCCACTGGAGTGGGGAAGAGAAAATCTCTCCTCCATGTTCTTCTGGCGATGGACAGCATTCCTTCTCAAAGTGAAAAGGCCCCAGAGACCTGCATGGAGATGACAAGAGAGCTGGGCAGACAGAGTCCCCATGTAGAGCCAACTATGGAAGGAGGAAATTCTCCAGGGATAGAGCAGGTGATGTGACAAGAAAGCAGGCTGGGGTCAGGGAGCAGCAAGAAGGGAAGGGAGCTGCAGAAACTCAAGAAGAGCCCCAGAATCTTTAGACAGATGTGGGCATGAGGGTTTCACACAAAGGAGGAGGAGGGTATGTGCCTGTGTGTGTGTTGGTGGGCAGGGACACTAACATCTAACAAGCATCAACTTTGAATTACACAGTTATGAAGGGGGCCAGGAGCTGTTTGCCTAAAAGGGGGAAAGGATTAAAAGCAGCAGCAGAAAGCTCTGAGACAAGTCTCTTGAGCACGATGCTCTAGCAATTCTTTTAACCGCTACTGATGCAAAGCGGTCCTGGAGAAGTGACAAGGCAAATATGGGGAAAGGGACTCCAAACTTGGCAACTGCTGTCAGGGGCCGCTCACCGATGATGTGAGAAGTTGAAACTTCAAGAGTGACTGTGGGGCTCCGTGAACATGCAGCTGACCCCTGAGATGCGCACGCTGGGGAGTGGGTTGATTGGCACAGCTTTCCCTAATGTAAAGACTGAAGTCACCCAGGTTTGAGATAGACAGATAATGCCACCGCTGCCCTTATTTCTCACAGGCTTTACAAGCGTCTTCCCTGTACACGAAATCATGCTCCAAGGTGACTGTGCCTCATGCTGTCGGAAAAAGTTAGCCCCAGCCTGGGGCTGGACAAATGATGGGTCCTCAAATGCCAGCCACATGAATGAGGTGAAAGTGCTGGAGCTGCAAACGTCTATTTCCCTAACAGGAGGAACTGCCTTCATCCCGCAAGCGGAGCAACAGTGCTTTTGACAGGCCACTCAAGCCCTCGCTTTCCCACAGGGAGGCTGACTGCCGGCAGACTGCTCAAATGCACAGTCACTTACAGGAGAAAGTTCAAGGCACAGGGCATAGTTTCTCAAGGTTACACTCATTATCCCTCTTGCCTCTTGACAACCTGCTCCTCCATCGTGTGCTTCAGTTGGGTGACATATACCTCCCAACCAATTACGTAAGCCAGAAATTGGAAGTCAACATTTTTCACTTCTTTCTATCCCACATCCAATTAATCATCCAGACCTCATGACTTTCTCCCTTGATTATCTCTGCAGTAACTCAGTCCTCCAGGTTCCTTTCACTGCTGCCTCTGTCCAAGCCTGCTTCTCCAGCATCCTTGCTGTGCCTTTTTCAGGGCTCTCGCTACTCACTCATCGGAGCGATCATCTTCAAGGCAAAGTTAATCACACTGATCCTTGACTACAAACACTTCCTGGATTCCTACCATTGGTTGGGTTGAGCTGGTTGAACTGAACTCAGAACTTGAGAGAGGCCATACAATCATCAGGATGATCCATCCATGTCAGATTCATACTCTTCATTAACTTATTATACTTATTGGAGAATTGTATTTTGAGGTTGTCTTCTTTCAATATTTACAAACATAGTTTTTTAAAAATTGGACCCTCTTGCAAAAACAGAAGGAAAAAAAGAGAGTGCAGGAAAGTAAGATTCAAACTGTTATTTGCACACCCATGTTCATAGCAGCACTATTCATAATAACCAAAAAGCAGAAGCAATCAATAGATGGGCAGATGTTAAAATGTAACAAATGCATACAATGGAATGCTATTTGATAATAAAAAGGAAAGAAATTCTGGCATATACAACAATACAGATGACTCTTTTAAAAAAAAAGATTTATTGATTTATTTGAAAGTCAGAGTTACAGAGAAGAGAAGGAGAGGCAGAGGCAGAGAGAGAGAGAGAGAGAGAGAGAGGTCTTCAATCCGCCGATTCACTCCCCAGTTGGCTGTAACAGCTGGAGCTGCACTGATTCAAAGCCAGGAGACAGGAGCTTCCTCCGGGTCTCCCATGTGGGTGCAGGGGCCCAAGCACTTGGGCCATCCTCCACTGCCCTCCCAGGCGATAGCAGAGAGCTGGATCAGAAGTGGAGCAGCCAGGACTAGAACCGGCACCCATATGGGATGCCAGCGCTTCAGGCCAGGGCGTTAACTCTCTGCACCACAGCACTGGCCCCAAGCAGATGACCCTTAGAGATATTATACAAAGTGAAATAAACCAACCATGAAAGGACAAACACCATAATGATTCCACTTATACCTAACATAGTCAAATTTATGTAGGCCAAGAGTAAGAGAGTGGTTGCCAGGAGCTGGAGGGATAAGGAAATACATTATCACTTAATGGACAGAGAGCTTCAGTTTTGTAAGTTAAGAGGCATTCTAGAGACTGGTTGCACACTAATGTCAACGCTCTCACAGCTATCAAGTAGCACATTTAGAACCAGGTAAGACTGTCAATTTTAAGTAGATTTTATCACAAACAAAAAAAGAGTAAAGAAATTACCAAATGATCATGGGTGTATAGAAAATAATTCTCTGTTGTGTTTGGGGCCATACATTTTTTTTTTCTGATGTCAGCACACATTTAATTGTTGAAGAGTATTCAGTCATAGCTTTGAAGTTAATAAACATCTCAATTCTCAGATGTCTGAAAGGTAGGTCAAAGTGGGATGATTCGTCTGAGTTGTGCAAGAAAGGTAGCTGTAGAGAAGCTGGGAAACATGTCTAATCTCCTAGTGAAGACGACAATCGGGACAGGACTTCGATCTCCTGATTACTGTGCCAGCATCGGCTTCCAATGAACAAATGTTGTGGAAAACCTCAAAAACTGGGTGCAAGAGTCAACTGCAACCTTGTTTGGTTAAGTCCAGTTCTTCTGAAATTAAGGAAAGCCCACTGAGTTTAACAAGAGTGAAATCATTGTTCATGGAAACAAACTCTAATACATCAAGGTTTTCTGATGGATGCTGTAGATCTGGACAGAAGAAATTCCTTTTTCCTTTTATATTTTCCTCATCTTCTGCAGCGCTGGTTGAAAACAGGGGAGGACCCCATGAGGCTCTCAGTGGAGTGGGAACCATAGCTGCTCTCTGAGCCATCAGAGCTCTGGGGGATCCGGCTCCGTTCATGCCTGACATGGGTTCCCAGTAGACATCACTGCCCAGGACAGCATGCCCCAGACACTGCCCTCTTCACTCTCTTGAGACTCCATTTTCAAGTGGGCCAGATTCCAAAGAGGAGAAGCCTTGACCTCCACACTGGAAGCCTGAGGCAAAGTTTTACCCTCTAGGTTAGATGGGAAGTGCTCACTCTGAGCTCCAAGGACTCCCATGAGCAGGGACTGGTCCCCAGAAGCCAGGTCAGCCTCCAATTCCACACTGAGGAGAGAGGTGATGTCACCCACAGGCTCCTCCTTGATCTTCATGGGTTTGCTGTCCTCAGTGGCCTTCTCAGGATTGACAATCCTTTCATACTCTTCAGAGAGTCGCTTACTAATCTGTAGCATTAAGTGTGACAGTCCTTGATGCGGTGCTGCCAGAACTCCTGGAAAGAGAGCACACTGCCAATGCCCACCTCGTGGAACACCTGCTCCATAACATCCGGGAAAGGAGTCTGTTCCAGCTGAGCCTCCTGATTCATAGCAAAGTGCAGCAGCTTGGTGAACTTAAGGCAACACTCATGCGCCACATCAGTGAGGGTCTCCAAGACACTTTCATTAGCACACTCGAAGACTGTGTGGGCCAGGATTGTGGCCACTGCGTGGTAGAGGAGGTGCCGACAGGAATGCCGGCTGAGTTCAGTCACAGGTTCCTCTTTTCCATGATGAAAGTCACTCTCTGGGTCACTGTGCCGGATCTGGAATGGTGCATTGGGGTTCTTACAGTCCAAAGGCAGGAGGTCAGCAAGGAGAGGAGGGGAAGAGGTTCACTCTCCTCATTCTTTACACCTTCTGTCTGCTGTTGATTCTGGGCCGCAGCTGTGGCAATAAGGTTTTGAAAATGTCGGTTGTGTTGGATCAACTGAATGCAATGGATGGTGAGGCTGTGTGACTCTGAGGGGCTATCAAGTATAGTGGGGGGGAGGGGCTTATTTTAGAGGGCTGGTGCAGGGGTGGGTCATGGACTTCCACCAGACGGAACTCCAGGGAGAGCAAATCAAAGGAACTTCTGCTGGTCTGGTTTGATGACACTGGTATTTCTCCCCAGTACCTCAATGTTTTGGAATACGGGAAGAATTCTCAGGTTTAATGTAGATGATATCCTACAAGTAATGTGTTTAAATCTCTGGCAACTGCAGATTCTAGGCTTCTGCAGTGAAAAATATAAAGTCCAGTCAGTTATTTACATAAAAGGCAGGCTGTTCAAGACCACTTAGAAAAATGTCAGTGTCAGACACATGTAGGACCAAAGAGGTTCTCTCTTTCCAGATTCACTGCCCATGTATCTCTTCAAGTCCAAATAACATCGATCGAACGCCAGGCATTACATGAGGAAAGGAAGACCAAATAAATAATTGCAAGATCTGTCCGAAAGGAGTAAGAAGGACAGGTGCCGAGTCCAGGGAATGTCCACGTCACTCCCTGGTCACGGCCTACGATCCTGAGGTCGCCTGATGCCCAGTGCAGCCGGGAGGCAGGGAGGTCTGGATCTGAACTGAGGCTGCTGTTCTCACCGCAGTGCAGAACCTGGACTCTGAGGCCTGAGCCACGGGTCACATCAGGCCTGACAGGCTGGTTTGTTGGTTAGTGGTCCCAGGCTGCGGAAGCACTTCCTGGGCCATACATTTTAATCATACATTCTGGACTAGCTCTGAAGACAAGCTAATCAGAACGAACAAAAATGTCACACGTGCACAGTACCATGTGCCTGCCTCAGGAACCTGAATTGCAATCTCTCTCCTTCTTCTCATTCAACCTGACCAAATGCAAAAGTGTATCTCCCTGAAGAACAGCTCTGCCAGTTTATCAAAGCCAACTGCAAGTAACAGCGCTTGGCCTTTGGGGAGCTCACAGGCCAGGCCTCACCCTGTGACACTCTTTCCAACATCATCGGGTTCGCTCATGTATTTTCTCCATCTGCCTTTCCACGGCAAACCTGTCAGGGTCAACATGGCCCCAGTTCATTTTGATCCTGCACAGAGTTCTCAAGTAGATCTGAGGGGAATTGGTTTTGGTTAGTGAGGGATGGGTGTGCAGGGCCCAGTCTCGGGGTAGCACTCTTCCCCTCTGCTCTGCAAAAACAGCATTACTAGAGACTTCTAGCAAAGCTGTATCCTCAACCATGGAGAAGGCAGCACCAACCACGGGCTTTGGATCTTGTACTTAACGCTCCAGTAACCCCTGCTATCCCTCCATAGCACCCTTCCTGTGACATGGATTCTAATTATCACAGGTCATGCATTGTTATGGTATTCAGCATGGAAACCGGAAGAGACTTGGCCTCCATAAGATTTGAGTACCAGTGGGGTCCTGAGGATTAGGCCCAGCACACTGATTGCATGATGCTGGCTAGAGGTGTTCTTAATGTCAATAAGGAGTCCTACAGGCAGCTAGACGGCCTCTGGTTTTCCACACAGAGTATGGTTTCGCTGCACAGAGGGTCCTGGAACCAGGAAGAGAATCCCTTTCTAGGTACTGAGCCTAACCATTTCCCTTCCTGTCTGACCTCCCAGAAGATAGATCATGGAAGCCATGGCTCTTTACCTCAAATCACATCTTGCCTTGCCTTCCTTCTACATGTGTTCATGTGACCGTGCCTGTAGTCCCAGGACAGAGAGCACTGCACGTCACCATTGGCAGACTCTCAGCACAAGGCAGACCTTTAATGGATGCACACTGAGCTGCTGGAGCAATTCAGACCTGCATGTCCACCGTGAGAAGCCAGCACATGTGTGTGTCCAAGCAGCTTATCATCTGGATTTAAACACTTATTTAGTAAGGATCATTCAATGTTCTTCCAGTTTATTGCATGGTGCTTATTTAGGCAGAAGGTATTTATACCTGGAACATCAAACTAAGATATAAACAGCATGAAGATAGCTTTACTTCTGCTTAATTTTTCCGAGTTGCTGGAGCAGACAACTTCACAACTAGGTGTCTGTTTCCCATAACTCAGAGTAGGCAATTTTTTTCCAATTATATTTTAATTCATGGGCAACCATCCTCTACAGCAGGTGGTGAGCTAAGGGGGTCTGGAAGCCAGGGAGAAGGAAGATATGATGAAGTATTAAATAATTTTTACTTGAATTTGTAGCAGTCAGTACGACAGAGATGCAGAGACAACATGTGTCTGTCAAGTGGAGTCAGGTGAACAGGATGCATTAGGCTAGCATCAGATGCATCCAGAACAGTCTCCTCCGCCAGCCGCAATGGAGTCTGAACCAGACTGTTTCTCACTTGGATTTTCTCAGTGCCTTGGCCTAATCCCCCATTTCATCAGCACGTCTTGTTCTCTCCTTGCTGCTACAGGATCCTTCACATGACCTTGAGATTACTCAAATAACCAGAATATCATGTGGGACTTGAATGGTGCCACATGAATGCACTCCTCTTCATAACATGTCTTGTTCCAATACTAGGAACATCCTTGCCTGAGAAATTAATGAAAACTCCTGAAAGAATCTACATGTCTTAATAAAATTTCATTCTTAATCTGTTTGCTGAATTTTTTACTAAGCATGTTATGAGAATGACCTTTAAAATACAGAAATGAATAAGGCTCCTGACTTGCAATTGCTTTCAATCAAATAGGAACAACACCTCCATAGAAGCAGAATTCCCACCCAACTGCCCAGGCCTCGCCCATCCTGCCTCAGTGCATCTCTGGAGAGGATGCACCATCAACCCCCTCTATTTAAACCTCAAGTCTGGGAATCATTCTTGAATCTCAGATTCCACCTTGCTCTGCTCTGTGGCCAAAGCTCAGATTCACGCCACCTTCACCATTCACTCGGCCTGAGGAAAAAGCATCCTCAATGGTCCCCTCCTCTGATGCCACATTCTCCAAATGAAACACATCCTAACAGCTGTATGCGGAACAGCTCCTGGTTAAAGCCTTCTTGTGATTGACCAGTGCTCCTTCACTGCCCCCAGGCCTTACATTAACTGGCCCTTGAAAGTCCCCGAATTTCCTCCAGTAGCACTCTCCTTCCGCCTTCTCGTATTCCATACACGGGCCCTCTTCTCACATCTCATTCTGCAATCACACCACTCGCTTCGCCCTCTGCCTGAACACACTCCATTCTCCCCCTTTATGTTTTGGCCGTGTCAGCTTCTCTCCACCCAAGTCTTACAGCACGTATCCCCTCCTCAGGAAGCCCTCCCTGACTACTCCCTCAAACACTGCCCCAAAACATTTTATTCTTGGCCAGCGTCTAGGCTCACTAGGCTAATCCTCCGCCTGCGGCGCTGGCACCCCGGGGTTCTAATCCCCATTGAGGCACCGGATTCTGTCCCGGTTGCTCCTCTTCTAGTCCAGCTCTCTGCTGTGGCCCAGGAAGGCAGTGGAGGATGGCCCAAGTGCTTGGGCCCTGCACCCGCATGGGAGACCAGGAGGAAGCACCTGGCTCCTGGCTTCAGATTGGCGCAGCGCACTGGCCATGGCAGCCATTTGGGGGGTGAACCAATGGAAGGAAGACCTTTCTCTCTGTCTCTCTCTCTCACTGTCTAACGCTGCCTGTCAAAAAAAAAAAAAAAAAAAAAAAAAAAAAAAAAAAAAGGAAAAGAAAAGAAAGAAAGCATTTTATTCCCATTCCACTTTCACTTTCTGGATTATTTAAAAATTACCAATGTTTTGCTTCTCTCCTCCACTAGCATATAGACCGGCCCTGTCAGGATTACTGAGGAGTGTATTTCTGTCCTAGAGGCATGTCTGGCTCACAGGAGGTGCTGAGGAAGCAGCTGCTGATTGGTGGCTATCCAGCACAAAGGAGAGAAAGATGCAAATGACAGGAATGGGTCAAGAAGGATCTCTGGCTTTTGTGGAGAGAGGAAAGTAGGAAATAGGCCGGCGCCGCAGCTCACTAGGCTAATCCTCCACCTTGCGGCGCCGGCACACCAGGTTCTAGTCCCGGTCGGGGTGCCGGATTCTGTCCCGGTTGCCCCTCTTCCAGGCCAGCTCTCTGCTGTGGCCAGGGAGTGCAGTGGAGGATGGCCCAAGTGCTTGGGCCCTGCACCCCATGGGAGACCAGGATAAGTACCTGGCTCCTGCCATCGGATCAGTGCGGTGCGCCGGCCACGGCGGCTAGTGGAGGGTGAACCAATGGCAAAGGAAGACCTTTCTCTCTGACTGTCAAGGGAAGGGAAGGGGAGGGGAGGGGAGGGGAGGGGAGGGGAGGGGAGGGGAGGGGAGGGGAGGGGAGGGGAGGGGAAGGGAAGGGAAGGGAAGGGAAGGGAAGGGAAGGGAAGGGAAGGGAAGGGAAGAAAAGAAAATAACTTCCCAAGGAAAGACTGCACAATGCTTTGGAGGACTAGCAGGCAGCAGGAACACAAGGCATCCCAGGCTCTAGAATTAGCAAAGACAAGACCTGAAAGGCACTGAAAGGCACAGATGAGTCCAGGTGTGTCTGAGAGAGAAAACAACACTTGAAATGGGTGGTGCCCAGGAAGTGTGGAGGATTAGCCATTCGAGAGATGAGTACAGGTGGTGGAGAGGGTATGGGATTGGAACCTCATTTGTTAAGACCATGGAAAGTCATTGAAAAGTTTTGAGGATGAAAACTGGTACACTCTGATTTCCTGTTTATGAACACTAAGAAAAAGTTTCAACTTAAAAACACACGACCAAAAATGACAGTACTTTTAAGAGGGTTATGTATTCTCCCTATGTTTGGAGAGAAAAAAGATCTTTGATACCATGTATAAATACAAGGCAAAGAGGGGCCTATGGTTGGTGACTTCATATCTTAGAAGAAAGACTGAGTGTGGACCAACTTTTGGTTTTCAAAGGTAATGAAGAGCCATATCCCATTTCCAAACAAATTAAAAACCACCACTGAGGGTCTTGCAGGCAATACTGGATTCCAGCACTGAAATGGAATCTGGATCCAGGACAAATCTAAGCAAGCACTCTTCCTATCACAAGTTAAGTGACTCAAACAGCAGTCAATGGATGGAATCATACCACTTAAGCTAAATTAATCCTTAAGACCTGCATAATAAATTAGACTTAAAGTAAACTCACGAATGACTCAATCTCTTAAAAAGGCATTGGATAAAACGATTAAGTAATTGAGGACCTACAACAAAATGTGCCTTCCAAATTATTGACTGTTCAGTTCCCACTTGTCAGGGGTCTTCTTAAGACAGAATTATTCAATGAGCCCAGCTTTCCTTAATAAACATGGAGCGGTATGGAAAGGCTCATGTGGAAGGCAAAGGTGGACACGAGGGAGCATCCTGCAGCCCAGGAGCTAACTGGCATTTTTACTAGTTCAAGCAAGGGGTCAGATCTAGGCTTCAGCTTGCTGGCCCGTAAAATGAGGAACCCAGAAACATGATCAAAGGCCCCTTCTACAACAAAGAAATTCCTTGTAGGTATCTGCTTTCCATAAACCAGAGTGCTGACTTGGGCTGGAAAGGTGAACGCCTTGGAGCACGTGGCTCAGTGGGTGTGGGGATGAACTGGCCTCCACTGGAGGCAGTAATATGGCCAAAGCATGAATGTTAGAGTCGGATGGGTCTGGACACACATGTTAACTGTGACACTGTGGGAAGCAAACATCTATAAGTATCTCCATAAATGGGAATAGAGTTGCTGGGAGAATTGAAAGACCACAGATGCTAGGTGCTCAGTAGAATGCCTGACAAATCAGTAACTACAAATAAATGACAGTTCTAGAAGACAATTGGTCACGTTAGTTTTATCTCACTTACTTAGCTATTGGATTTGCCTCCATTATTTTATATGAGATTCTCCAGTCAGAAAGATGATAAAATTAAGGAAGCTCACAAATCTGGAAAGGATCCTAAGTCTTTTCATCCAGGTACCCGTTTTCAGGCATTTTCATTATCACCATCACTTTATTAACAAAGACACTGAGGACTTGAGTGGTTTAGCTGGCTGCCTAAGGTCACCCAGCCAACAAGTCCATTTCAAACTCTCAAGTTTGCAGGCCGGTGTTATGGTGTAACAGGTTACACTGCTGCTTGTGATGTTGGCATTCCATATGAGTGTTGGGTTCATGTCCTGGGTGCTCCACTTCCAAACCAGCTCCCTGCTGATGGCCTGAGATAGCAGCAGAACATGCCCCAAGTGTTTGGGTCCCTGCCACCCATGGGGGAGACCTGGATAAAGATCCTGGCTCAGCCTGGCTTAGCCCCAGCTGTTGTGGGCACTTAAAATGTGAACCAGTGGATGGAAGACCTGCCTTTCTCTGTCTCTTTCTCTCTGTGTGTAACTCGGACTTTCAAATAAATAAATAATTAAAAAAAATCTCTCATTTATGTCTTCAGTGGTCCTCTAGCATTTAGAAGTACAGAAAATAATTTCCTGGGCTATGGATTGCATGCCTGAAGAAATAAAGCTGCCTTTGTTATAACTAATAATTTATAAAGTGAGATAAAAGTGCATAAATCAAAGGAGCTGTGTGCTGAGTTATCCAAGTGCCAACTCTAAAATATCTGACAGTCTGGGAAATGATAATGAAGCCCGTGACAATCCTTACTGATGCTTAGAACACTGCTAAGCAAAAAAAAAAAAAAAAAAAAAAAAAAAAAAAATCAGAAAACATAGTTTCATTTAGGGTCTGATTATAACTAACAAAATGGTATACACATATAGCAAGAAAGGAACTTGGAAAATGACTAGGGCTGATTTGCGAGGGAGGCGCAGTTGCGTGAGCTTTATTTTTATCTTGTGACTATAACGGAGCTGGCACAAGACACACCACAACTGTGATAAGAGAAGCAGACGCCGCCGTTCGCTTACCCGGGGTTATACAACATGACCGCAGACAGGTTCTCGCAGGACTTCGAGAGGTCGGTCATGGACAAGCTGAAGGAGGACAGAAGGCCACTCTAAGAGCAGACACAGGGCAGAGCGGTTACCTTAGAGGATAAGAGACGGCCAGTGCTCTGGGCTCACTGTCAACTCACAAGAGACAATGAGGCCCGTGCACCCCTGAGGAACAGGACTAACAACCTGTCTGAGGACAGCAGAGTGGGGGTGGCCAGCTCCGACATTCTCAAACCCAAGCCGCAAGCACAGCAGGACTTCGGCATTCTAGCTCTGGGGAAATCCACCCGGAATCTACAACCCAACTGCTCTCCCTGGCCAGGCTGCATTCAACTCAAGAAGGGAAGGGGTCACACCATCGTTGTCATTGTCACCCTCCACTCCACTCCCTGGCAGGCAGCAGTCTCCTGCTGTCACTCACTTGTGCATCCTAAGGGACCAGGGCAGATGAGGGAGAGGCACAGGGAGAGCAGGTGTGGAGCTTGGCTGCTTGGGCTTCATGCAAAGCTACTGGGGGCAGGTTTTCCCCTCCCTGTTTGTTCCCATGAACCTGTGGTCTCAAGGCTGGAACACACAAGAAGCTTCCCTGGCAGGGGTTGCAACATTGTCATTATTTGCCATCTCCTGGCGGCCCTTAAAAGAGCGCCTGGGGAGAGAGGCTGTGGAACTCAGTGGTTAGGGCAGAGGTTTCCAGGCCCACAGGTCAGTGTGCAGCCCAGGATCCCTACTTGCTGGCTACAGAGTCAGGGAGGGTCTGCCTCAGGCTTCTTTTCTTCATGATCATGTCTGTCCCACAGGGGACATAAATGCTCCTGCACATTTAAAGTCGTAGAACAAATGTGGAAGTTTGGCACAGATCCTAGCTCAGAGAAACATGGCTGTCAACTCTGGCCAGCTTTCAGTCTAAAGGCCAGTCGTGCTGTCCCTAGGCAGGTTCCTTCCTTCTCATTTCTCCCTTCCTTTCTCTTCCTTGCCCATCTCCTCCATTCAGGAGTTCCCACGCCCTGTCACTAAAAGTCACCTTCCAGTCAACAGTCCTACACTCACCCCTGCTCTATGTCTCACAGCAATGAAACAGCCAACTGACTGTGGCGGCTTCGGGGTGAAAAGTGGTTCCAACATCAGATAAATTCTTAAAACAGATGCTGATTGAGTGGAAGTCACTCTCCACTTCAAGCAAAATGATGTGTGGGGGTCAGGCTGGAGGCTAAAGAGAAAGTCTAGAAAGGTCTAGACGGGGCTTTGTCTCCTGCTCTGGACTTCACTGGGTGCCCTCCTACTTCATCTGCCAATCATCTGCCATAAGGAAACTGCCTGGAATCACTCCAGGCTACAGAACCTCCTTGCAAGTGGTTCTGAACTCTGGGCCATCCAAGTGCTGGAATCAGCGTGGCGTGGGCCCACCCACCCACACTGCCATGCCACAGCACAAGGTCCCCTGGAGACACCATGCTGCTCACCTTCCTTTTTTCCCTGAGCTTGGCGGCTTCCTTTGGATGGTTAAACCGAAACATATTGGTTCTGCCCAAGAGTATCACGGCACCTGAGAGCACACAAAAACAGCAGTGAGTTCACAGCAAGCTGCAACATCATAACCTGCAATTCTAGAGCTGAAAAGTAAGTTCTAATGCCTTATAAAAGGATTCAGCTTCAGTCTCAAACGTCTACTTCCGTAAGCCAATTCTAAACCTGTGAATACTTTTATTTTTATAGCTGACATCACAATACTCATAATATCCTAGGCAGAAGTGATGAATCTAAACATTACAACCCATTATGAGATTTAAAACTTAATACACAGATAATTAGACTTTTGACTGTTTAGAAGAAAAAAAGAAGCTGGTTCTCCAGAGACATACTATCAAGCAAAGCATATGGTCACAAATTTGGGAAATGTTTATTAATGCTGATAAAAGTGCAACTCTCAGAGAAAAGTGTTTTCAAATGCAAACAAAGCAAAAATGGCAGAGTGCAGGTAACTTACTAAAACTGTCCACAAAATCTGACAGCAAAGAAATTGTGCACATGTGTGATCTAGGAGTGTCCAACGAGAACAGTCCTGCAGGGTCAGGAGGCTGTCAGCCTGGTTAAGCAAACAAACAAGTCCTCTCTAAGGTCAGAGCTGTCCACAGCTAGCACAGTGTGGGCAGGTCAGCGAGCTCCTTGTCACTGGAGGCATGCAACAGGAGCAAAGCCGCAGAAGAGATTCACGTGCTGTATCTGGTCCCACCGCCTGAGAGCCTACGGGACCTCAGGACAGACACGCATGACAAGGCTGTGTAGGCGGAAATAGATGTATTGGTGGAGACCAGAACCACATACTGAAGTCAGCCACCATGGATGATTGAGTGGCTAGCATCTGAGTGATTGGGCATAGGCTGCTGTGGCTAAGGACAGACTTCAGCGTGAAGGACCTGATCTAGGCCTTACTGGGTATCTGGAGGGCAACAGCAAGTGTTGGAGTCATCACAGGGAGAGGATGACCTCAGACAGCAGAATGGGTTAGAGGAGAGAGCCAAATCCACCGAAACACAGGCTTGTGAAACAGCAGCAAGCAGTGATCCTGGGTGCTTCAAGTAAAAACAGACTGTGATGACCCACAGAACCGGGATACAGAGTTTTGACCAGAGGCCACAACTGGTGGACAGAGATAAAATTCTGTCCACTGATATGTTCTGTCATATCTTGCTTAAAGCTTCAAAAGCAAAAATATTAGTTGCAACAGTTTTAAACCTGAAGTTTTCACATGAAACTCCAGGTTTCTTCCTAATATCCCTTTCAATATTGGATGATATGGAATCAGCTCTTTATTGCCACTTGGCAAAAACCCCTGGGTCATGACAGCTGCCTGCTCTGGACAGGGCATATGACATCCCACTGACCACAGCTGCCAGCCTCTCTCCTGGGTGACATCATCACAAAGACCCTTCAGGTATAACATCATTACTCCACATAGCTATTCTGAAATGTCAACCAGTACATCCACCTACATTACCATGGTGTCAGAGAGATTTCAAGTTCAACATGGCTAAAATCAAACTGTTTTAGGGGCTGGTGTTGTGGTGCAGCAGGTTAAGCTACCCCTTGCTACTCTGGCATCTCATACTAGACTGCCAGTTCAAGTCCCAGCTACTTTGCTTCCAGTCCAGACTCCTGCTAATGTGCCTGGAAAGTACTTGGCCTAAATACTTGGGAGCCTGCCACCAATGCAGGAGACCTGGATGGAGTTCCTGGCTCTAGCCTGGCTCTGATTTGGCTTTTGCAGTCATTTGGGAAGTGAAAGTGAATTAGCAAATGATCTCTCTCTCTCTTTCCCTTCTTCCTTCTCTCTCTCTCTCTCTCTCTCACACCCTTTGTCACACTGTCTTTCCAATAAGTAAATAAATCTTAAACAAAACACATACCAAATCGGTTTAGAGTACAACCACAGGGAGTAACTGAAGAGCTGGTTTTGGTAGTTGTCACTATTTTCTAGCAATGGAATAAACGTGAGAAGGCTGTTTTAGGAGACCTAGAAGGGCAATGCTGAATGTTACCCACTCTACAGTCTACATCTGCTTCATCCCCCTCATGTAAAATTGCATTGTCTGTTTTCCAATTATGGAAAAGCACCATGACCATAATTAAGAAATGTATTTCCCATGCCTTTTAAGCCTAAGACTTAGAGCTGCATGCCACATACAAAGTCAAAAGTTAAGCAGCCATGTCTGGGATATATGCATATTTAATGCTCTTAAAGTTACATTAGAGATTAATAAGGCAATAGCATTCCAGGTGTTAATTACATCTAATCCAATTCTTTTTTTTTTTCTTTCTGTTAATCACATGCCCAGCCATGCAAGCTGAAAATTGCTAAAATATGGTAATGGCAAAATAGAACAGTATTTCAGAGACATACTTCAAATAACATTAAATCACTGAAAATAATCCTGCCACCCACATTATTTGCATCGAGTTCACATAAAAAGTCCTTTAAAGAGTTATAAAGGAAAGCAAAAATATCCACAACAACTAAATTGTTTCTACCTAAATAATGTCAACTGCCTGGCATGTAAAAGGGGCTCCATTAAGGCTGGCTCCTTCCTTTTCCTTTACTGTCCATTTTGACTTAACAAACATACTGGTGCAGGTGTTTGGAAAGCAACTGAAGACATAACAGGATGTCTGCATCCCATGTGGATGCCTGGTTCTTGGCTCCTCTGCTTCTGGGACAGCTTCCTGCTAACATATACCCTGGAAGGCAGCAGATGATGGCTTACATATTTGGGTCCCTGCAGCCCACATCAAAGACCCAGATTAAATGCAGGCTCTTGGGTTTCATCTGACCCAGCCCTTGTTATTGCGGGCATTTGGGGAAGTAAACCAACCAATGGAAGATCTCTGTCACTCTGCCTTCCAAATAAGTAAGTAAAGAATATCTTTTTAAAAAAAATTAAATAAGTTTTAAAAAGTAGATGAGATAAAAATCTAATAATCTTACAAATGCAAATCTGCAAATGCAGGAGAGAAAACAGGCTCAGCATTCAAAAAAAGGAGGGGAAAAAAGGAGGTTTACTGTATGGGAGGTCAGAGGATTCTCTCAGGGAAGTCATGCTTCAGAAAATCTTAAAGGATGAATTGGGGAAAAATGGAATATGCAAAGGTCTTAGAGCAGAAAACAGCGAGGAGGAGGAAGAAGTGGAGTAGGGAGAGAGGCGGTAGTGAGGATGACAACTGGAAGACAGGTGCAGCAACACTACATGGTTAGCTTTGAGTTCTGGAACGACCATTCTTGCAACTGGATGAAGAATGGCCAAAGGGGATCCGACCAGACATGGACAAGCTAGGAGACTACTGCAATGTCCAGGCCTGAAGAAGAGGGGTAGGCAAACAAATCCAGAAGATATTTAGGAGATAAAATCAACAGGAATTGGTGATGTACTAGAACAGGGAGACAAAGGGAAGTGCAGCAGTCAGTTCCTAAGTTTGGGACTTCCCCACTGAATGGAGAACGAGCCACACTCACTGAGAACTCTGGGAAAGGACAGGATGGGGGTGGGAGGAGGTGAGGGGATCAGCTGTTTGGTTTTAGATCTAATGAATTTGAAATACCGTGGCAAATGACAATTGGGTCGAAAGTTATAAAACAAATGCCTGGGATGCTCATCTATCTATCTACTTCTTTAATTTACCTACCTATTATCTATCTATCTATCTATCTATCTATCTATCTATCTATTCTCTATCCATCTATCTATCTCTGGGTATGTGTGTGTGTATATATATATATATATATATATGAACACATACACAAGTAAGTGAACATATCTATGAGGATACTTCAAAAAGTTCATCATGGAAAAATGAATTAAAAACAAGTCTGTTTTGGTGCAAAAACCGTTTAAATGCATTGTCTTTCATAACATGTATTTCCCGTGAATGTTCTGAAGATACTCTCATAAGTGAAGCAATAGGAGTGGGGACGTTACCCAGGGGAGAAGTGAGAGGTAAAAGAGGAAATCAACTAAAAGAAAAAAATAAACGGGGTTGGGGGGGACATGGAGGATATTATTGAATGAATGTAAAGAAGGAATAAATGAAGGAACTAGGACGGAGAATGGTTAAGAAAGTACAGTTTCTGGATGAGCTACACAGCCTGCGTCCAGCCCAGAAATCTTAGTCTGACCAAGGACAAGTCACTGCTCATCCTCCCCAGAATTCACTTTCCTCATCCAGCCATCAAACTGGAAAATTTCTAAGATTCCTTCCAGACACTAGCTTCTAGTCCTTGAATCTGGGGTTAATGTGATTAATCCCAGCAGATGGACTTTTTGTGATGCGCTTAATTTGTAATTTTGGAAGCATGTCTAAACCTCCTTGAAATACACAAGGGCTTCTCTGAGATGACTTCAGGGCTCGTTAAATATCTGAAGATAGACAAATTCCAGGCTGACTGAAAAGAAGATAGAGGGGAAAAGACATTGTAAAAGGGCAGTCAAACATTTATTCAAAAGGAAGGAAGGAAGGAGGGAGGGAGGGAGGGAGGGAGGAAGGAAGGAAGGAGGGAGGGAGGGAGGGAGGAGGGAGGAAAGAAGGAGGGAGGAAGGGAGGAAGGGGGAGGGGGGAGAGAGAGAGAGAGAAAGGAAGGAAGGAAGGAAGGAAGGAAGGAAGGAAGGGAGGGAGGGAGGGAGGGAGGGAGGAAGAAAAGCTTCATTTAAATCTCTGAGCAACCACTGAAGGCTAGTTCACATGAGCTCTTCTGTGTTAACATTTCAGATAAGCTGACAGAAGCATATAACCACTTCTAGTCATTTCTAAAGAGTACAGGGACAATAACCAATACCACCATTCATTTCCCTACCCTTCAAGTGTCCGGTAAGATTTTCTAATTCTGCTACTGCACAAGGTGATCAGCTCGTTACTTTCCTATGAACTGTTGTCACAGGAGTATTTCTGAGATGAAGATGAAGGAATGCCTTTATTCAGGATTACAACCAACACACACTGAGACAACCACAGTCCTCAGAGTTCACGGTCCAACCTGCCGTACTTAGAGGCAGCAATGGGAATAAAAACCAGGGCCTCCTGTCCTGCTGCTTCAGGCCCCCTCCCCACTCTAGAGTTCAATTACCTTAGAAAGCCTCTACCCCCATCTGCCCAACACACAAGCCTGCTCCGTGAAAGACACGTTTTCATTTCAGATGTGACAGCTGAGGGAGCCACGCTCTGCTGGGGAATTTTCTGGAATGGTCCGGATCAGAAGTCAGGGGGAGGGAGGATGGGTAAATTTTCTCATTTTACTGCCAGGCAGTTAAACTAACAGTAGACAAAAAGAAACCTGTCCATGTGTGATAGCTTTCCTTCCATTTTAAATGCCCTCAGACACTTATTTATATTAAAATGAGCTGTGATGATGGCACCATTTGGAGGGTCCTGAAGAAGATGCATCTCTAGTACCATACACCGATATTTAAGAACAGAGTAAGTGGGATGCTCTAGGGCTTCAGTCTGCTCTACGTGGACTTTGTTATCTGAGATACTTGAATGACAGTAATTTTTCTCTATCCCCAAAATGGTTTTGGTTAGTTAAATGGAGAACATTAAAATCTAACAGGGTATTTGTGGTGGGTGAGAAAATCTCACATAAATATTAAATTCAAACAGGACACACTAGTTTGGTATTGGCGGCTGGCCTGGGGGTGAGTGACAGATACCAGGAATCAAAGCACACTATCAGACTATCAGTACTTGTGAAGGTATAAATGCACCTGACATCTTACCTGAAAGCTACACAGGCCTGTCCCTTCCTGTACAATGTGGATTGCTCCGATACAGATTTACCATTTCCTGCTAGAGATAAATCACTTCAACCCCTGTTTGCTCTTTGTAAAGTGAAAGTTGCAAATTTAATATTCTGGGACTCTGGAGAAGAAAGAAAATTGATTTTCAATCTTTGCTATTAAGGTTTCCAGCCAAATAATCTATCAAGAATAATTTGCCCAATGGTGTGCACGGGCTGAGTGTGGAGCTCTGTGAAACTTGGAGATGCTCCAGTCTGATCCCAGGGAAATTTTTAGATGTGCGTGTGAGGGAGTGGGAGCTGATTTTTATTTCTTCTTAAAACCACATGGGAGAAACAGAAAGAGGATATGGAATTTGGAAAGCTAAGGTGGTCAGTGAAAGGCAATCCAAGACAGTAGATGATGATCCGATAAATCCCCAGGCCCCGATTAGAAGGCACCACAGTGACTGGGTACACCCTTAGTGACAACTGTCCATTCACTCCTCTCCCCAGATCCACAGACTTTGTCACCACACTACTGCTCACTGGAGGTGAGGAGCACGTTCCAAATGTCCTATCCTACAGTCATTTCCAAAATGCCTTCTTTCCCTCTTATCCCCAAGCTCTCAGCTTCTTATTTTCAACATCTTTTCCTTACTGCTCTTCTACAAAACTCCCTTTAGGCCAAATGCTGCCTTGTCCTCTGCTTCTGGGCCCACGGGTTACTTGTCTCTTGAATGCTGAGCTCTGACTTCCAGAGGAAATTCATGCAACCATCCTGGCACTTCAGAGCTGACAAATCTGCCTATGAACCCCCACCTTGGTCTCACACTACCCCTGGTACTCATCACACCTGCTTTCCAGTCTTTAGACATTTCTTCCCTGCACACTTGGGTCAAAGGATATCTAAGTCACTTCTTCACCTCATGCCATTACAACATCATTCATTCACTTCAAAATTCAGCTTTGAATCTACTCCCTCTTTCTTCAGCAGTCCAGAGCCACCCTCTGGAAGGAGCTGTGGTTCTGGGTGAGATGGGAGAAGCACACTGTGCCCTGAGGCACTGAATGCAGCTATGGCCTGGAAAGATTGCATGTAGCAGCTCTCAGAAGGATCTGAAGCACTGCCCAACTGATAACAGTGAATGGATGGCAAAATTTTTTCCTCCAGGGTTTCCTGGCTGAGTCTAGGAGGAAACTCCAAAGTGGACATTAGTGCAAGAGAAAGAGCTCAAGGGGAAGTCCTCGGTGGCGTGTCCTGCTGGCGGCAATGGTGGCGGCGGCAGCAGGCCCAGGAGGAAGGGCAGCGTCTTTCTCCAAGGGGCTCTGTGGTCTCCAAGAGGGTGAAGCAGAACCCTGCTGCTGTGCTTCATCTCTCCGTCCTCTCACTCTGTGGCCTAGACACAGGCACAGGCACAGGCACAAAAACAAGAGGTAGATGAAAGAGTAGAGAGCTCCATGTGGAGGGTGAAGAAGGGAGGATCCAAAGTAGCTGGGGAGCGGTGAGGAGAGCAATGTTCAAGGAAAGCACAGAGTACCTGTGTCCACACAGATCTGATCCTCAATAGCACACGAAGACTCCGAGAATGGAACTAAGACTGACCTCTGCTCAGGACCCGGTCTGGCCTATGTGGGGCTTACCCACAGCTATTGTAATAGCACTACAAAGGTTTCAGAAACTCAGTTGAGACTGGAACTGGAGCGACAATGCACACAGACTGACTGTACCTTATAGGTTGAATCCAACCAGGCAAAAGGCCTGGTAAAACAAACAGTATCAACATTTCCCATAGGATTCAAACAAGGCCGAGAGTCTCCAAACACAGCATTCAGAGCATCCAGGACATGATCCAAAACTATTACTCAGCATAGGGAGAACCAGGAAAGTCTCAACTTGCATGGCAAGAAACTGGCAACAGATGCTGAGGTTATGTGACAAAAACTTCAAATCAGCCATTCTAAAAATGCTCCAACAAATGTTTCAACACCCTTCAAAAAAACAAAGAAATAAAAGATAGGAAAACTGAAAAATTTAGTAAACTAAAACAAAAACTCTTTGGATGGACTTGAAAGCACAACAGAGATGATAGGAAAAATGAATGAATTGATGATAGATCAACTGAAATTATCTGAAAAGCAAAGGGAAAAAGACAAAAAAAACCAAACATAAGCAATCAGAGCCAATATGAGATGATGTTAAAGAATCTGCAGGACACATGAAATTATCTAACTTTCATGTAAGTAGAGTCTCTGAACATGAAGAAAGTTTACAGTGCACAGAAAAAAATTAAACAGATAAAGGCTGAAAACCTTTAAAACCCAGAGAAAGACTTGAGCCTATGGATTCAAGAAGCTTGACAAACTCCCAACAAGTAAATTCCAAGAAATCCATGTCAAGACACGTTATACAACCACATTATGGGGTGTGAAGCTGAAAATGATGTTTCAAAAAGAGAGCATAGAGACCAGTATGGTGAGCAGAACAAGACAGGAAGGGGGTTAAAGAGATGTATAAATTATTGTCTCCCAAAGGAACAGGCCTCGTAGGGTTAGCTTTGGTCAGTTGTTTTCATGCTCAGGCATGCATCAGAATCACTAACACACTGATAATAAACCAGATGACCAGGTCTCATCCCTAGATTTTCTGGTTCCATAAGCCTAGGTTGGGGTTTGGGAACTTGTCTATCTAGTGGGCTCCCAGATAATGTTGATGCTGTTACTCTGGGGACCAATAGCCTTGGGTACATTCTTTCAAGAACAGTTAGGGCTTTGACATCCAAAAAAATATCTGTTGAATCAGCCCATGTACAAGTGCTACACGTAGGACTGGCAGGTATCTCATGGAGGAAGCCATCTGATGAGTGCTTGGGATTAAGTGCAGGTGAGTCATGGAGAACACAGACACTGATAGCTGATGGCTCTTTGTAGCGCATGGCAGGTTTCTTCTGTTAACTGGAGAGCTTGGCCAACTCCTGGAAGATCTATTTCCTTTTCTAGTTCCACTAAAATTCTTTTTTAATTTGTCACTGAATAACTCACAGAAGCCCTCCAGCATACAAAAATTTTATCAACGGCTCCTCAGCTCCACTCCACAGACAATCACTTGTTCCCTCTTTCAGAGTACTTGAATAGATGCAAATATATTTTGGCACTCAAGCATAACACATCCAAAAGCAACTAAGTGTGAATTTTCCAGATGCAGTTGCTGCAGCACCTCTAAAATGAGCAATGAATGTCCAATGGCTCTGACAAACCAGTGAGACCAAAGGAGTGCACTGATATGAAAGGAAAAATTCATTACATTTAACAACCATTAGCTTTAAAATAACATATTACAGTAAAAATTTAAAAAAAAAATGAGAGACTAATTCCTAGTAACAGTAGGACAAATGCTGAAATACTCGAATTACCATGCTCTTGACTGTTGTACCATTTCATATTAAGTATATGGGGAAAAAAGAGGAAAAATCTAGGATCTACCAACAAGAGCTCAGGATCCACAGATTAGACATCATAATCAAAAACCGCACTTTCTTCAACAAATGCCTAGGCTTTCCATGGAATCATTGTATAATCACTGTATGAAATCAGGAGACTGAGCAGAACTAAGTGTTAGAGAGCACACTAAAGGCATGGTTGATACAATGCTATATCCTATGCACTCAAAAAGGAAGAGAACTTCTGGTGCCAGGCTTTGGGCAACACACATTAAGTACATCATCACAACAAGTGTCCCAAAACTAGCAAATGCCTTTCGTGATAGTGATGATGCCACCTGATGAAAAAAAAATACTGTAAATTAACACAGGAAAGTTGCTCATGTAATCTGAAGGAAAGAAGAAGCTGACACAGGTAAAAAGCATGCCCCTAATGGTGACAATCTGCTAACTTCAGGTGAACCTTCTACTGGCATTCACATGTTCTAAGTGATTTAGAGACAGTAGTGGTAATTATTACATATGCTTTTAAACAGACAAGCCTAACTAACACTTCCCAAACGAAAGTTATTTACTAATGAAAAGAGAAATGTGAGCACTGTGACTTGATCAGCTCTTGTCCTGACTGTTGATGTACAATGTAATACTTTATCCATTTTAGTATTTTTTTTTTGTTCTAGTACGATTGGTTGAACTCTGTAATTAACACACAATTATTCTTAGGTGTTTAAATTTTAACTGAAAAGTGATCCCTGTTAAATATAAGAGTGGGAATAAGAAAGGGAGGAGATGTACAATTTGGGACATGCTCAATCGGACTTGCCCCAAATGGTGGAGTTAGAAACGTCCCAAGGTGGCATGTACCAATACCATCTCACTAGTCCAAGTGAACAATTTCAGTTCACAATTGATCACACTGATAGGTCGAAGAGTCAAAGGGATCACACAAACAAGACTAGTGTCTGCTAATACTAGCTGATAGAATCAAAAAGGGAGAGAACGATCCATCATGGGAAGCGGGATACACAGCAGACTCATAGAAAGGCAGATAGCACTCTGGCCTCAAAATCAGCCCTGAAGGCATTCAGATATGGCTGAAGAGCCCATGAGAGTATTTTAGGCATGGAAAGCCAAGACACTCTGGGAAAAAAAAAAAAAAAAGACCTAAATGAAAGATCTCTGCGAGTGCGATCCCAGCGGAAAGAACGGGGCCATCAAAGAAGGAGGTACCTTTCTCTGAAGGGAGAACTTCCACTTTGACTATGACCCTGTCTGTATAAGATCAAAGTCGGCGAACTCAAAAGGCTTCCATAGCCTTGACAACTCGTGACTAGAGCCTTGGGAGATTACTGACGCCATAAACAAGAGTGTCAAATTGTTAAGTCAACAACAGGAGTCACTGTGTACTTACTTCTCATGTGGGATCTGTCCTTAATGTGCTGTCCAATGTGAAGTAATGCTATAACTAGTACTCAAACAGTATTTTACACTTTGTGTTTCTGTGTGGGTGAAAACTGATGAAATCTTTACTTAATATATACTAAATCGATCTTCTGCATATAAAGATAATTGAAAATGAATCTTGATGTGAATGGAATGGAAGAGGGAGCAGGAGATGGGAGGGGTGAGAGTGGGAGGGAAATTATGGTGGGGGGAAGCCATTGTAATCCATAAACTATACTTTGGAAATTTATATTTACTAAATAAAAATAAATAAATAAAAATAAAAAAAGAGAAATGTGAATAGCAAATATCAGCAATAACTCAGAAACTGTCGGTAAAAAAGCAAAAAGCTGTTGGTATTGCAAGCTGAGCCTGGAATCCAGTCAATTGTGGAGTTACTGTGGCTAGAAATCACTGTGACAGGAGTTACCACCCGTCAGTGCTCCCTGCTCTTGATATCTTTTCTTTTCTAAAAGAGAAAATGTCGCTTGGATCTGCTTCAAGGAAGTTCTTTCTGTGCTACTTTCCATAGATCCAGCCAATGGGCCAGAGACCAGGGAGGTCCATTCAGATGTCCCACAGACACTGGGTCAAGAAGTATATTGGCCAGTAATCACTCCAGTTAACCAGAAACTGGAGTTAGGACAACGAAAGTGAGAGTCCAGGATCACCTGGGCTTAACAATCCTCAGCCTGGCTTGGATAGCAAAAGAGATGAAATAGCACACACATTTTATTAAAGTTTCTGGGGAATAAAACATGAATGTAAGCCTATGAGTGACAGTGTCTGCTGCAATTTTCTCATGAGGCATTATGACTCAATGAGGCAACTCCACACCTACCCCAAGACCCACCTTAAGGGTCCTGGTTGCCATCTGAAATCAGAAGATTTAACTTGGTAGAGACTAACAAGATGAAGGAAGGACTGTACAGAAATACTATACAGAATTTACTTAAAAATTATTTTATGGGAAAAAGTCAAAATAATTTTGAGGCTTTTAATTTTTTTTTCTTTATTTATTTGAAAGGCAATGACAGAAACACACAGATAGTGATCTTCCATCTGCTGGTTCTCTCTCAAAATGGCCACAATGCTTAGGGCTGAGTCAGGCCTAAGTCAGGGGCCTGGAACTCCAGCTGGGCCTCCAACATGGCTAGCAGGGGACCAAGCACTTGGGCTATCATCTGTTGCCTTATCAGGTACATTAGCAGGGAGCTGGATCAGAAGTGGAGCAGCTAGGACTTGAACTGGTGCTCATATGGGATTCTGGTATACAGCTGGCAGCTTAACCTCCTGAGTCACAACACCAGCTACAGGTATACTTCCAAAATGCTTTCAACAACCCAAAATTCAATCTGGATCTCCCATGCGGAAGGCAGGACCTCTACTACTTGAATCATCACCTATTGCCTCCCAGGGTGGGTACAATCAGGAAGCTGGAATTGAAAGCACAGCTAAGATTCAAATCCAGTCATTCCAAAATAGGATGTGGGCACACCCCAAGTGGTATCTTAACGCCATACCAAACATCCATTCAAAAAGAACTTGTGGAGCATAAAGATATTGGTAAAAGGGCTAGGGCTATGGCGCAGTTGGGTAAGCTGCCATCTACAGTGCCAGCACCCCACACGGGTGCCAGTTTGAGTCCCAGATGCTCCCAATCCAGCTCCCTGCTAATGTACATGGGAAAGCAGTGGAGAATGCCAAGTGCTTGGGCCCCTGCACCCACATGGGAGACCTCAAAGAAGCTCCTGGCTCCTGGTTTCAGCCTGGCCCAGCTCTGCCCACAGTGGCAATTTGGGGAGTGAATTAACAGATGGAAGATCTCTCTATCTCTCCCTCTCTCTCTGTAGATCCGCTTTTCAAATGAACAAATATTTTTTTAAAAAGTTGTTATGCTTAATCCTAAAATCCATTTATTTATTTAGGCCTTGGCCTTTTTTCCTCTCTAATCAAATCTCAGGGATACCATTGGAAATCGCTTGGTTGCATTACCTGATTAAAACTCACTCCTCAGGACCGGCATGGTGAAACAGCAGAAAATGTCGCCCCCTAATATGCCGGGATCCCATTTAGGGGAAAGTACGGGTCCAGGCTGCTCCATGTATGATTAAGCGTCCTGTTAATGTGCCTGGGAAACCAGCAGAAGATTACCCAAGAAGATGACCCCTTCCACCCATGTGGGAGACGGATGAAGTTCCTGACTCCTGACTTCGATCTGGCCAAGCCCTGGCCATTGCAGCCATTTGGGGAGTGAACCAGCAGATGGAAGACCTCTCTCTCTCTCTCTCTCTCTCTCTCTCTCTTTTTCTCTCTCCTCCTCTCTGCAACTCTGCCTTTCAAATGAATAAAAACAAACAAAAAACGCACAAACAATAAAAACCTGCTCCTTGTCCTCCAGTGGTTAAAAGTATTCTAAAGTAGCTCTATATCAGTTCCATTCACACGTTTTTATTCTTACTAGATATTTTGGTGACCAAAGATAATATATGATTTTCTGTTCTAAAAACATGTTCTAGGAGGCTGGTGCTGTGGCACAGCTGGTCAATAAACAGTTGCCTGTAGCACCAGCATCCCATATGGGCACCAGTTCAAGTCCTAGCTGCTCTACTTCTGATCCAGCTCCCTGCTAACATGCCTGGGAAAACAGGAGAGGATGACCCAAGTGCTTGGGCCCCAGAACTCATGTGTGAGACCCAGATAAAGCTCAGGCTCCTGGCTAAAATGTTCCAATTCTCACTTCAGTAACCCTCAAACAGTAAGAAAGTTAGCTGGAAAATTCTAATTCTTGATTTCTGAAGAACTAGATGTTTTTCTCTCAATAGGATCTTTCACTGTTAAAGTATGTGTAATTCAAAAAAAAAAAAAAAGATGCCACCCTGATTTTCTCATGCAATGCCTTGAAACACAAAGTCATCTTGCATTTCACTGCCCTAAGACTTGTTAATGACATTTATACACAGTGCACAGCATTTTAACACCATCAAATATAGCAGTTTTATGTCGATTTCATTAACAGTGATACTGAGAAAGCTGTTCAGTATCACAGCAGAATTCCAGAAGAACTCAAGCTCATCAGATCTGAAAATCATGGCACCACCATTGCACTAAGACAATTAAGAGCATCCCACAGGCAAAGACGAGTCTGACAATTAACCTTCACTGCCAATTAGAATTACTATTTTCTTAGTACAAGTCACTTTTTCAACATGAAGATCAGAAACTTAGATCCTAATCTGAATCACTAACCAGAATATTTTTAAATGGACTTTCCATTTAGCTACAATTTCTAAATCAGAAACCACTTAATGAAAATACTGCATTGAAGATAGATTAGTTATCTACCAAGCCTCAATCCACAAGAAAAAAAAAAACACATAGTCATAGCTACATAAAAATTCCTCCAAACTAAATAAAAGAGCCATAATCCTTTTTTATGAAGAGTCAAGAGAGTAGAAGAATACTTCCCAAATTTAATGTTAAGCTTAAGGCAGTGCCCATATTAAATGTTATGTGACCCTACGAGGAATCAGAGCTCCATGGAGGGCTGGTTGATTCCATGAAAGTACAAGATCAGCCTGGACTATCTCATGTCACAAAGTATGGAACTGAACACTGAACAAATGACTACAAACCAAAGACACAGAAACCAGTTCGACAGAGTCCTCACTGGCAAATCTGGACAATGCAGCAACAAAACAGTTAATGGTTGAAAACAGACTAAACCCTATTAAATAAAGCAGCAAGCGCTGTACAACCCTACTGATTTAAATGAATGAAAAGAAGGTTCATTCTCATAATAAAAAGCCAACTAACTAATAAACAGAGAAGAAATGATGAATTAAGAAAATGAGCTTTTTGCAACCATAATAATAATAAATTCAGTCAAAAAAATAAAATCAGTGGGTGAGAATATGATGAAGAATGGAATATTTATGATCTTAAAGTACTTTTTCAGTGTAACTGCTAATAACAATGCAGGGAAGAGTAACTTCACACAAAGAAGTCTGGCAAGCTCCACCTTCCTCAAGTGAGCAAGGTTAGTCTCAAAAGTAATGGGACCAACAGAAGACATGCAATAGAACCTGAGAGAAGCAAAGCTTCATTTCCATGACAGTCCTGTCAAATGGTGTTTAACACCAGTCTAACCACAGGAAAAGTTACCTTGACCATATATTGAACTATAGGGTCATTCTACAGCATATCTGACCTGCCATTCGCAAAATCACCAAAGTCATACAATCCCATGAAAGATGGGGGAACTGTTCCAGATTGAAAGAGACTAGGATAGAAGCAGCAACCAAATACAATGCTGGATTGCACACTGGATGCCCTGTGAACACTGTTGATGGTGAAACCTGATGGGGGTCTGCCATGTCAGTGCCAGTCTTCTAATGTGCATGACTGTACATCATTATGTAGCAAAGTATCACCAGGTCAAGGAAATATTATTTTCTATAATAGTGAAATTATTTCCAAAGGCAAAAAACAGAGAGAATACCAAATCCTCTATGTATAATCATAACCAGTCATAAAAAGAATATAAATAATGAAAATAAAATTATTAAAAGAAACCATTATGGTAAAGTATTGCACTCAAGAGGTACTTTTAAACTTAAAAAAATCTTTTAATGTCATTTTTCTATGATAGTAATAACTTTAAAAACTATTATATATATATATATATGTCCATGTGTAATTCAGCAAGACAATGGGTGTTTTTTTTTTTTTTTTGACAGGCAGAGTGGACAGTGAGAGAGAGACAGAGAGAAAGGTCTTCCTTTGCCGTTGGTTCACCCTCCAATGCCCGCCGCGGCCAGCGCACTGTGGCCGGCGCACTGCGCTGATCCGATGGCAGGAGCCAGGTACTTATTCTGGTCTCCCATGGGGTGCAGGGCCCAAGCACTTAGGCCATCCTCCACTGCACTCCCTGGCCACAGCAGAGAGCTGGCCTGGAAGAGGGGCAACCGGGACAGAATTGGGAGCCCCGACCGGGACTAGAACCCAGTGTGCCGGCGCTGCAAGGCGGAGGATTAGCCTAGTGAACCTCGGCACTGGCCAACAATGGGTATTATAAAGAAGCCCTCCAGCAAAACAGAAGAGAAAAGCACAATGAAGCAACTTCCATCCTTTTCAGACCCAGTCAAATAATGGATTCTAAGATGCACATGCCCTTCCTCCCCACCCCTGCCCTAAACAATTCTTTTCTCAAACAATACATACAAAGAACTCTGAAAAGCAAAACCCAGATACCTTGGTTTAGGTGTGTGGCCTCCATGATCTGAACACCATTTACAGAGCACTGAGACCCACTCAGGGGGATCAGAGTCACGGTGCCTCCAACATTCTCAAAGATGCAGTGCTCACTCTCCAAGTCAAGGCCATGAAGAACTAAGGTGGAAAAACAGGACAAAGAGATTTCTTGCCCTTGGTATCTACTACAATGTTTCCCAACTACTTATTTATGACTTTATTTAAATTTGAATACCCTTCCTTTTCCATATTAAGAATTGTGACATGAATTTTTATGTTTAATGAGAAAACAACTTTAGGAGTTCCTGGCACCAACTGATAGAAATAGCAACACCCTTGATTGCTACCTTAAAGGATCCTCTGGACACTGTATAAGGAAGTGAATTCTGGAATGGTATTTCCTCTTCAGAGAGAAAACAGTTCCGCAACTTGTTTCAACTGAAAGCCATTGAACTGCTTTGTTTGATGACAAAAACATTTTGTCCACCAGCCACCATAGGCCACAGAAAAATGGAAGGGACAAAAGTGCTCAGTGGGCCAAGGAAGTACTAACACCTCCGCACTTAGATGCATTCCAGGAGGGGAAACCAAACGTGAACTTGGCATGATGCAGACACTGGGAGGCCCAGGAGATCTCCAGGAGCTGTTCTGGAAATCTTGTTACCACAGTCTGTCTGTACCAATTCTGAGACCTCTCAGAAAATGCAGTTGCTACGGTTCACCTAATGGCATATGATTACCATGAGTTATTCTTGTTTCAGGAATGTACAGGCACAAGTAAGAATGGCTGTCAAACCTGCACAATTTCAGGCAAAGTTCTTGGCCAGCTAGTTCCCATTCTCAATGGAACTGTACTACTGAACCATTTTTATCACAAGAAACATATGTTCTTACTACTCAACATTTATAGCTACTGCAAAGGCCAGCACATAAGTCAAGCAAGAGGTCTATTCGGAAATAGCTGAATTTAGGGACTTAGGTGTATTGGTTTTCAGGTCTCCCAGTCCCACAGTAAATATTAATATTTTTAGAAATATGCTAAGACTGACTTGATAGCTTACACTTGGTGGGAAAGTAGGCTCATCAGCAGCAAGTTTAAAACAGCTGAGATGATATAATTTTTACCCCTGACAATCCACACCTTGCTCCATGCACATACACACCCACCATCACTACTTCCACCGCTTCCAGATTCCCCAAGATGTGCTCCGGAAGTCTGGCAGGACGTCCGTGGCACAAGCTAAATCATTGGTTGTCTGTATGCCTTGTGGAAATGCTTGGGATCCCAGAAAGTCGAGCCCCCTTCTGTGTGTACGCTCTGCTTCTCCTACTTTTAGTCCTCATCTTTGTACAGGTGCTATATTCTTCACTTGTATCTGTAGGCATATTTCTGTCCATCATTACCCCACTGTGACAAGTGTAGAGTGACTTAACTATCTACATTCTCAAAAGGCCTCATGGGGTAGAGAATGTATATAAGGATTCATATATATAAGGATTAACTCTTCTGTGTTACTCACTTGAGTTGTGCTCCAAATTATGAAACACATACATTAGTCAATATTTTATTTGGAAAAGGTATTTACTTGTATATTACTTCAATGTTAATCATTCTATAGATGGTTCTTCATTAAATATGATTTTTTAAAAAAACCATTGGTAAGAGACAACTGAAAAAGATTCTCACCAATATCTTGCTCTGTTGCAGCATCTTCTCTACCAACATACGTCTGACCTTCCTGGGAAGAAAAGTCAAGTAAAATTGATCAGTAAATAACAAAAACAGCTTATTTCTCTGTTTTCCTTGTAAGCCCAGGTAAACTGGTGACTGATGGGACAAGCACTGTCCCATCAGCCTCAGTGTTACACAGCCTCAGTGTAACAATACCTGGTTATCTGGAAATGGACAACACAGCTCCTGAGGCTGAGTGTGGTTAATCTTCTACTCTGACGCACATCAGTGATTTGCTCATGATAGCCATCTCATTGACACTCCTGCTCTTCTTCAGAAATTTCTCCTTCAGTGGTCAGGGTTTTCTTTGTGTGTGTGTGCACGCGCACGTGTGTGACTATAGCTATACAAGTGGCAGGCATTTGGCCTAGTAATTAAGACAACAACTAGATGTCCATGTTCCCTATCAGAGCATCTGGGTTCCAGTTCTGGCTGTACTCCCGATGCCCTCTTGCTGCGGATGCAGCCCCTGGGAGGCAGTGGAGAGGTCTCAAAGCAGTTGGGTTATTGTCACTCACGTGAGAGAACTAGATTGAGTTCCCAGCCCCCTGCTCCAGCCTCCAACCCAGAACTGTCACAGGCATTTGGAGAGTGAAACAGCAGATGAGAGTGCTCTCTGTTTCTCTCTCAAAATTAAATAATGAACAAATACATTTTTCTCAAAAGACACATGGGAGACCCCTGAAGTCAAGTACAGTATCATTCTCATTTAAGTTATAGCGAGGACAGTATCAAGGTCACAGAGGCAATCACTGATCTGGAATTCTGCTCTCTCGACATTAATAGTCTGCTTAGAACCAAGCCAAATAATCTAGGTGACAGGCGCAATTTTATAGTTATCACCAGTCAAACTATATGTGTAACAAGTCCCATTTGCAGGTGCTTATAACTTTTCTTCCTCAGTCTATCTGACTTTTTGTTCCTTACTTCCCTCTTTGTGATTCTGAAAAATGGAAAGCATTTTCATCATCTAGCTTGAGAACTACATAACAAAGGGAACTTCAAATACCAAAAGATCTCAATGAACCGTTGAAAATGCCCAAAGGGCTCAAGGATTTGTTGTATATTCCTTAATTTAATAGTTGTGTTCATGGTCATAAAGTATTATAATAAACTTTGCAAGTGTCTACAGGGAAAACTGGCAACAACATTAGAATGTTCCACTTAAGCAGCTCCTACCTTCAAATGATATAAGATGATTCCAGTACTCAGAAGGTCATCATCAATGCCAATCAAATGTGGGAGTTCAGAATCCAGAACCACTCCAATCCCTTCTTTCCTAAGGGCGAGGGTTTGTTCCTGAAATTAGGACAAAAAGAAGGGGAAAAAGTTACATTAGGTAAAGAGAATTTCATAGTAGGTGTTCTTCAGATGGTTAAAATGAGCAATATTTTATTTTTTTTATCCAAAACTGCAAGAAGAATGGACTTTAAACTCCATTTAAATTTCTGGTTGGAATTCTGACAGACAACACGGAAAGTGAACTTGGAACACATAAAAAGCTTAATACAAAGTAAGTTAAACTTCTTGCCTGATTCAAAACTAGTCTGAAATCCTACCTTCCTTAGGAAAGATTCTAGGGCCACACAACTGCGAAGTTATATTTCTCCCTCTTCAGAATCTTTAATTCACTTAATATCTAGAAGTTTCCTTAATTGCTGACTCTTCTTTCCAGCTGAACCACGCATGCTGCCCAAAGCAACCCTGTCCTTTCCATGAGCTACCACTGCACTAGAGGAACCTGTCCCTCTGTCTCTTGCTGCATCAACTTCACATACATACACAGCTGCTTTCCCATTCCCCATCAACCACCACCCTCGGCCCTGTGTCTCCCTGCAGCTACCACTAGCTTCCGTGTGCCTCTTCAGAGAACATCCTCTCTGAAATGTCCCCTACAATTATGCTTCTCCAGCTCCTCCCTTCTTACTCTCTCTTGAACCCACTGCCTGGAAGCTCTCATCCTTGCTACTCTACCTACACTCACCTGTTTACTGGTCACATCATTCTCTTGACTTTTCCTGTCATCTATATACTTTTGATTCTCAAATTTTAATCTCCAGGGCTGACCTCTCCCTTAAAACTCATACCTATGTGTGTATCCTCATGTGTGTATACATATATATATATATGTGTGTGTATACATCTCCTCCCAATTGTGTGTGTCTCCCTCTGTGTATACATAGCCACTCATGTGTATGTGTGTGTGTGTGTCTCATGTGTGTACACATATATATGTATATATCTCCTCCCAACTCATTTCTCTCTCCCTCTCCCTTTCTCTCTCTGTGCGTACAGTGTGTGTGTGTGTGTATCCATCTACCCAACACAAATACCTGTGGGGATACCAAACAGACAGTTCCTACCCTTGATTCCCACCTGTTTTCCAGGCCTGCAGACTACTCCATTGGAATAAATGCCAACGATTTTTACAGTTAAAAACCAAAACCTTTGTTCTCTTCTTTCCCTAAACTCTGCATCCACAGTGTGAACTCTACCTTAAACATATGTCGCAAATCTGGTGATGTTAAACCACCTGCACCACTCCTCCCTGGCCCAAAGGACTGACCTTTTACATCTCTTGCTGCAATAACAGACCCAGAGTAGCTCCTCAGTTAACATCTGTTAATAAATAAGCAGATACACCAAGTCCAGAGGAACATAGAAAGGAGGGGCAGAAGCAACCACACAGAGAAAGCACTGGAAGGACCACGTATTAGCATCAACTCATCTGGCCCATCTGGCTCAAGACAAAGGAGCTCTAAAATCAGGCTTTGAGGGATGTCCGAGATGGGAAGCAGACAAATTCTAGGTTAAAATGCCAGTCTTCAGGTAGAGCTGTGCCAAGTACAGACTGAGTCACATCCAAGTGCAGGACATTGCAGCTGCAGGGTGATGGGAGCAGTTAGGGAACAAATCCCAAGCTGATAATGAGGGCTCCTGGTCTGACCTACCGCACCTCTTCCACCTTTGCAATCAGCCAGCAAAGACCAAGACACAGCTTGGTAACTTCGCCGCCCAGCACTGCCCAAAACGTCATTGCTACTTTTTACATTCCCACCATTAATAAATGTATTGGATATTAAAACAACTTAAGAAGCACGCCATTCTCTAGATGGAGGGTTCAGAACTTCATGAGCTCATGTTAAGACCATCAAAGCAAAACTCAAATCTTTTACACAAGGAGCTCTTAAGATGTTCTAGGGCTGGATGATGAAGACAGAAAAGTCCCCCAGGACTCTGTGTCTGCAGACATGTAAATTTCAAATGCCCACTCTAGACCAGGAGTCATGCAGGAGGACAACGGAATGAGTGGCAAAAAAAAAAAAAAAAAAAAAAAAAAAAGGTTTAAAAAAAAGGTTTAAAAAAAACACATAAAATCACCACTTGAAAGAAGCAATTTAATTTAACAACCATTAAATAGATACGCAGAGAAAATGACCAATGCATAACTTAGATTCAAGAAAAGGAAATGAAGCGTATCATTGTTCTTCAATTACTCCTCTTATCAGCCAAGCTCTCATTCCATGCCTCAGAGGCTCAGGCTTTGAGGTCAGGGACGTTGGTAACCTTGATTTACTACAGCAAGGCCCTTGCAAATCTTAGCTGCCAGGAGCACTCTCCTAAAACCACCCCTACTCCTCCTTCAGCTCAGAGGTTGGCAGAATTCATGCTTTTCCCCCAACCTATGGAATTCAAGTAGAAGTGAGAAGTATGTGATTTATTTTAAAGTATATATTACAGTAGAGAATTTAATCACTCAGCTCCATTTCATAAGCAATGCCCTCCCAGGACAGTGCTGTACACAAGGTACGCAACCCCATGACAATGAATGGTTCCAGGTCCCGGTCTATGTGAGAAGTGACCATTCTCAGAAATCTCTAGAGGCACACACATTTTCTTTCAGCACAGAAGTGGACAATAAACCTCTCCTCCACGAAAAGGCAATATTTTAAACTCCAGTAGCTTCTGCTTAAGACTAGAGAAATTACTTTGGACTATAGCCAAGGTCAGTTTAACATTCTTCTTCTTCTTTTTTTAATCATTGAAAGGAACTTTTTTCCCCTCTTCTTTAAGTAAATCTCAGACTTTGAAGAGCATCAGAAATTCCTAACTTCTAAGATATTAGGTCAAGAGCATTACTTGTTCTCACCCATGCCCCAAACACACACAAGTACACATTCACACATACTTCTGTACACATAATGGGGAAAAGCTGAATTAAGCGAAAGTTCTCCAGGATTGGGGGCAGGGTGGGGGGCAGGACAGACAGATGAATTTATGATGAATGCTGCCCTAAAGCTCTATGACATTCAAGCTGCATTCAACTACATGATATTATAAAAGTGTCACCTCATAAAACAGAAAATGAGGGTTTAAATCACTGCTCAAGTGAAAAAGTAATTTCAGACAAAAAATATCTATCATGTATAAAATATTTATTGAGTGGCATCTACTGTTATACATAATTTATGAAACACCTCTTGGAAAAGATGGAATACTTAACACAGCAGAGCTGGCCACCTCCCCCAACTATAGACACATGGGGTCTCAAAGTAAGAAGGAGGTAAAATATGTAGAGCCACACATGTTTTGCATTGACACAAAGCATTTGGCAACCAAGCTTACTCAGATAAAAAGAAAATTATAGATTGACTCCAATATCAAAAGGAAGTATCAGGTATTTTAAATTTTTTTAGTTAGGCAGAGGGAAACAGAAAGAGAGAGAGGGAGAGTTTGTGTCATACTGGTTTACTCTGCACATGCCCACATCAGCCAGGGCTAGACCAAGACTGAAGCCAGAGGCCAGAAATGCAATCCGGGTCTCCCACATGGGTGGCAGGTGGCAGGAACCTAATCACTTGAGCCATCATGACTGACTCCCAGGGCCTGCACTACAGGAAGCTAGAATTAGGTGCCAGAGCTAGGGACTGAACCAGGTACTTTGATGTGGGCTACAGACATCTTCACCAGTGTCTTAACAACAAGGCTAAATGCCCACCCCATTAGTTATTTTAAACATCACATTCATTACATTTGCAAATAATATTCTTCAACCTCCAGACAATTTTTTAAGTACAAAACCACTGAATTAAAAATGTGTGTTCAGTGCTGGGCTGTTACAGAATCACCTGTGCCACATCCCCTATTCCAGGGGAGAAGACCATATGAGGTCATGGCTCATTTGGAAGCATCCCATGCAACAACAATTGATTATTGGGTTGAGCAGTTATTTGACCTCTTTTAATCACAAGTACATCCTCAGCATCTAGTACTGTGCTTTACAAAACTCAGTATCTTTCCTGAATAAATTAATAAGTGAAAAGCAATGCAAAAGCTTACCACCAACAACAAAACATTTTTGCCCCTTTTGGGAAGCTTAGATGGGAGCTAGACCTTTCTTGGAAAAAAAGAAAAAAAGGAAAAACTTTGGCAGTGTGTCATCTGCCCCACTTAAATCAAAAGCCCTTGAGGCTGGTGCTGTGGTGTATTGGGTAATGCTGCCACCTGCAGTGCAGGCATCCAATATAGGTGCCGGTTTGAGTCTCAGTAGCTCCTCTTCCAATCCAGCTCTTTGCTATGGCCCAAGTGCTTGGGCCCCTGCACCCACATGAGAGTTCTAGAAGAAGCTCCTGGCTCCTGGCTTTGGATCAGTGTAGCTCTGGCTGTTGCGGCCATCTGGGGAGTGAACCAGCAGACAAAAGACCTCCCCCAACCGCACCCCACCCCCGCCTCTCTAACTCTGCCTTTGCCTTTCAAATAAATAAATAAATCTTTTTTTTTTTTTTAAAAAGCCCTTTAAGAAAAATTAGACTCCCTCACACTGAGCATTTTAAGTGAATATAGCTGCACCAGGCATACAGTAATCACTCAATAGGTGCTGGTCATTTGGTACTATTGGGAATGATTTTGAAGTGGAATTTTCTTTTTTCCCTAAGTAACCACAAATTAAATTTCAGGGTCTTTTGGTATAAATTTATGCTCTGGAGAATTATATATATTAACTAGTGGAATTTTGCAGTTGACACAGTAGAAAGCATGCTTAATTCCTGCAACCCCAAGTACATAGATTTGGCAGAAGTGAGAGAGGGTGCCAGGATGGGGGCTTAGAGCATAGGACCACTGTGAGTGTGACTGCGAGGAGGGATCAGGACTTCAGGCAGACAGCAGACGTCTTTATAAAAAATGAAGTCATCCTCCAGCAAAGCTTATGTTTTAAGTTTTAAAATGTGTATGTAATTTTGTCTCAATTTAACAGTAAGAAAAGAAACTGAAGTGTTCATTGGATTTCGACAAAATGTTTCTTCATTATGAGTTATTTCCTAAAATATTCTTCTAAGACAAGACATTATGTATGAAACCTAGCCACTGTGTCTAAATGTATTTTTTTTTTCATACAGCATCTTGGTTGGAAGCAGTGTTACCACAGTTTGTACCTGTGTAAGGACATCTGCCTTGACACCTGGATGACACATGGTGGGTTGAGTCACAGCTCCTTTCCAGATATGGTTCCACTGTCTTCAGAAAAAGGCTGCTCTAGGGAAACACGAAGCTGGTCTGACTCTTAGCACACAGCAGATAATGGTTTTCAACAATTTTTCCTTCCTCCTTGAAATTCAATAGCTTAACTTGGCTAGATCTTAAGTGTTGAACATTCTGTACTATACATTGTCTCTAATACATTCTCCTGATATGTGAACTCAATTCTTTTATTTTTTAATTCATGAAAATTGTCTTATTTTATTTTCTCTTTTCTGTTTCATTTGTTGACCGTCTACTTCAGGGCACCAATAATCCTTATATTACATTGTCTCTGTCTTCTGTCTCTTTAGGCTTCTCACTGCTTTAGTACATTTTTAAAAATTATTCTTTAAGAGTCATTTATTTATTTGAAAGGCACAGTGACAGACACAGAGATCTTCTATCCATTGGTTCACTCCCCAAATGGACACATGACCAGGGCTAGTCCAGGACAAAGCTAGGAGGCTCGAACTCCACCCAGGTCTCCCAGATGGGAGGCAGGGATTCAAGCACATGGGCCATCTTGTGTTGCTTTCCCAGGCACATTAGCACAGAGCTGGATCAGAAGTGGAGCACTCTGACTCAAACTGGTGCTCCCACCGGGATCCAGTGCCCCACTGTACCACAGCACCAGTGCACGCTGTAGTACCCTGCTTCATTTGTTGGCTGAGATGATAGAGATCTTCTCTTTCAGTATCTTGACTTGCACTGGTGCCCCATCTTTTCTGTCATATTCCTAATTTACTTACTAGTCCTGCAATAATGCTATTTTGAACCTCAATGTCTTTCTTTAGGTTCAGAATCTTCCTTTTTCATCTCAGTCTGCTTTTTATTATAATCTTGCCTTCTTTACTGAATTCAACTTTCTCATTAACCTGCTGCCCAGATGACACAGTTATAAGGAATTCCCTTCCTGTCTTGAGATGTGTTTTCATGACTGGGGTCTTGTTTTTCCCTTGTTGTGCTCCCTTCCTTGCTTCGTCTACCTGTCCATCCATCCGTCCGTCCATCCATCCACCCATCCATGTTATGTTTATATAATCACCCTAGGTTTTTTACTTTTGTATATGCTTAGGTGTGTGTGTCTAGAAGTTCCCTATGCTCCCACACAGAACTCCCATCCTGCAAGTGCTCAATAGTCATTGTTAATAGTAAGCAATTAGCTCTCAAATCCTGACAGTAAACCAACCACAAGCTGGCATTTACTCAGAAGCTACTGTTACTTGCATATTTTTTTCCACATAGAATGAATCTTGTCCATCTAAGAGAGGAACAGTCATTGAAATGACCAGGACGTCAATGAGACTCTATCTGTCAGCTTCCTTTACTGCCATCCTGTCTTCTTCCCGCCCTGGTCCAAGCTGCCTTGTGTTTGGTCATGTGGTAATGTAGTGATGCCTGCTGCCCGCCCTGGAACATAGGGACTTCCTACCTCGGACAGAAGTGGGTAAGGATATGCCAAACACGGCCTAACGGAAGCACCTAGCCCACACTTACTGCAGAGGCTTGGCTCCCGAGTGGTGCTGTGAGCAAGCTGGATTGAAAAGCAAAAAGTGTCCTTCACAATCTTCCGGGAAAGAACTTTTTATTTTTGCTATGTTCCCAGAGAGAACGATGATGTGAATAAAAATAGTATTCGTATGCCGGTAATATGTTCCCTGTTCCTGCAAACTCACTGATAATATGTGAGGGCTCTATTAATTATGCTCTTTGAATCATAACCTTATTTCCAAATAAAAACAAAAACAAAAAGAGAAAGAACAGCTTGTGACAGTTGAAGACTAGACATTTCCCGGGCGCCAGCCTCCGTCAGAATTTCTGAGGCTTCAGGAACGGGAAAGGTTCAGGTGGGAAGGCAAAATTATAGTCTGTAGTTTGAAAGAAAGAGGGGAAGGGGGCCGGCACTGTGACATAGTGGGTGAGGCCACTGCCTGTAGTGCTGCCATCCCACGTGGATACCAGTTCAAGTCCCGGCTGCTCTACTTCCAATCCAGCTCTCTGCTGTGGCCTGGGAGAGCAGTAGAAGATGGCTCAAATGCTTAGGCCCCTTTACCTACATGGGAGGCCTGGAGGAAGCTCCTGGCTTCTGGCTTCAGATCTGCACAGCTCCAGCCATTGCAGCCATTTTAAGGGGAGCCAGCAGTTGCAAAATCTCCCCCCTCCTCTGGCTTCTGCCTCTCTGTTACTGTCTTTCAGATGAATAAATAAATCTTTTAAAAAAAAGAAAAGAAAAGAAAGAAAAGGAAGGGGGAGAATCAAATGGGTCAATGCAGAAGTTGCCCTTTAATCCCTCTTGGCCTCAAACCACACAGGCACATCCTGAGTAAGTCCTATCAGCTCTACCTGTGCGATGTTGTCTGAGTCACCCACGACTTCATCTCCATCATTACTGCCTTAGCCTCCTGCCTGGACTTGGAAATGTCACCCAATGGGGCTTCCTGGTTCTTTATTTGGCACCCTACAATCTATTCTTCATATAGCATTCAAAGCCATCATCTCAAAATGTCAAGAAGCCATGCATAAAACCCTACCATAGTTTCCTATCCTCTTTGCAAGAAAGGGTCCCCATTCTTCTCTTACTCTTACTTACTTCCTCCCTTACTCTCCACTTGACTCAACACTCCAGCCACAGGGGCCTCTTCCACCCCTCTGCAGGGTCTCTCCAGGTGCTGTTGCATCTCCATGGGCAATTCTCCCACTGGCTCCCTGTGGCTTGCCCCTTCCTGTCAATCTGCTCTTTTGGCATACACTGCTTGTTCTCTCTGGGTTCAGGATATCAATGAGAAATAGACAAGGTCCTTTGCTCAGGTGCAGTTTACCTCTTATGCCAGGAATCCTACCTGTATGCCCAGGCACCCTCTAGCACTCTACCTCGCTTACTGTCTTCAGAGCACTCAGACTGTCAATGCACGCATTTGTTATTTCAAACACTTGTTTACTGTTTACCTCCAGAAAGCAAACAGTGCAGCTGGATCCACATGCCAAGCTCTGGGAAGGAAAGACCAGTGGGGATCAAACTACCTCAACAGTTTCCAAGGTTGACACTGCCTCATATGACTCTTCTTTTTCTGCTCTTTGCCCGACAAAAGCAAATCTTGAACCTCAAAACAACAGTTAAAAAAAAAAAACTAATATTTAATTTTAGTGGGCTAGCATTACAATTTAGTAACTGTCGAGAATCTATACCTAGCATCACAGAGTTGGTATCATATTAGCACACCTACTTTATCACAAGTAAGAATGCAAAAGTCTAGTTTTCTCCATGACTTTGAGAAAGCCCATACCCCAGTTCCTATGATCCAAAGAAACACATTTAGAACAGATGGTGAACAGCCCCAGGACTCACAGGGGCAGAACTAGAAGACAAGGGCCTGGCTATCATCTAGTCCACAGTACTATCAAACCCGAATTTCCTGACATTCCTGGCAGGTAGCCCCTAACGGTAAATATAATTAATATCGTCCTTTTAATGAGCAGAAACTCTTGAGGCTGTTCAGTTTCCACTACACTTCCCACTGCAGAAACATCATTCTTTATTTAAATACCAAGCAGCTAGCTGTTGGCACGCAGATCAGAGGAGATGCTGTGTAGATCTTCCTAACGAAACGGTCTTCTTTGCTGGCTGAGCAAATCATGCAGATGTTAGTATTTAAATTATGCAAAATACATAATACCAATTAAAGAAATTACGTGTGAAAATATGCAAGAGCAAATTTCCTCACATTAATATTTAACTAGACTTTTTAAGTAGCAGGATCGCATGATCACGGTACTTTAATACATTTGACCTAAATGGAAGCTCAAAATATTCAGGAGGGTTCACCAAGGGCATTGTCTGTATAGTACAGAATTTTAACACAAGTAAAAAGATTACTTAAAGAGGAATGTTTTATCCCAGAAATGCCAATTTGACATTGGCCTTAAACTCTACTCTTAAAAAACTTGCCTGCTCATTTTTCCCCCACACAAAAAAAATATGATACTCGTCTCTACCTCTTAAGTTTGCTCCAGTAATAATGTACACCTGAGATGGCGTAACCTTCCCAAACCCACCCAACCCCTAGCAATTATTCAGAAGCTACTTGGGCCACTATGGCACCTTCCTCTGCACTGATCACAGTTATCGGGCCTAATTTCTGGGATCTTAGTCACACGTGCACCTGTAACTCAGCATCCATACCTCAGATTACCCAAGCACCTTCCGAAAAGCACCAAACACCTGAAGGGCAGGACCTGGGCATTTTTTAAGCTCCCACGTATTTTGCACCCAGGATTGGGTCATAATTTTCCACATCCACCAAACAGCTGAGGTCTTTATTCTTCTGAGTGTACTCTGAGGACACTCAAAAGGGCAAGTACTGTCTAAGATGTTCAAAAGGGCAAGCTGCTTCTGGGATTCACTCAGTCAAGACCAAATGGGCATCCGCTACTTGTTGAGTGCTAGTCTACACTAAGGACAGATTAGTGAGCAAAACAGATATCTCCACATGCAAATATTATTTGTATCTATCTATCTATCTCTTTAGATCTGGGTCTATATCTATACTATATGTAAAGATACATCCATTATACATAAACATATCTCTAGATATGACTATATATCTGTTGGCCTTTAAATAGATTTATCTATATCTACCTGTCAATGTTACAGATAGTAGCTATTATCCTTAACATGCACATCTTACTACCTTCTAGTAGCATACATAATTGCTAAAAGAAATAAAGGGACAAAAACCCTAGTATCCACCACCAGCATTTTGATTTACCCAAAAAAAAAAAACCTCAATGTCCTGATACATGATGGGTTACTCCAAATAATACTTAACCCAATAAAATTCTCACCCATGTGCAATTTGCACAGATTTTCAGAGCTGTAGCAAAATTCAGCTCCACTGGGCCCAGCCAGACACCAATGGGTGCCAATGTCTCATTATGCATTGTGTGTCCTTCCTCCTGAGTTCTATTCACTAACTCAGCACAGCACACCAGCAAATAACAAGCAATGCCACAGAAACACTGACACACATCTGTATCCATGCCGTAAGTAAGAAAGGCTGTTGTTTTCTTCATCTGGACAATGTAATGAATTAGCTGGATTTCAGTTCTTCAAGGGTGTCAGCATCATTAGATCCATGTTACAAAGGCATAAGTCAGAGTCAGATGTCAATTCCTTTACCACTCAGCACACAATCAATCCTCAGACTCAACAATCTGAAATGGTCTGAGACCAGGAAGAAACAGGGGCCCTGTGTAGTCATCCACCAATGTCACAGAGGAAGAGCACATTCACAGTGGGTCATGGTTGAATTTCAGAGTATCCCTGGGAAGCAGGTGTTACTACCAGGCCCCACTCAATTTTAAAGATAAAACAATTGAGCCATAAAAGGATTACATCATTTACTGAAAAAAAAAAATACAGCTAATAGGGTAGTTGCTGAACTCAGAAGTTCAAAATCCATGCTGTCACACCTTTTCATGCTGTCATATTTCGCCCAAACATAAAAGCTCGTGCTTTTTCATGTTTTATACCTGAACTTACAATTGCCTAGTTTTAAAGTACTGATCATTTGGATAATCTCAGTGATGTGTCTTCTAAGACTATAGTAAAATAAAATAAATATTTTTAATGTAAAGAAAAACCCCTCAAAGCTCAGTAAACTTGAGATAGCTCTATAACGGCTATTGTTTTAAAGCAAAACAAAGGAGGCAAGTGTTTGGGGGCAGGTTAAGATGTTGCTTAGAATGCCCACATCCCATATCGGAGTGTCTGGATGTAAGTCCAGGCCCTAGTTCTGATTTCAGCTTCCTGCTAATGCACACCTTGATGGGCAGGAGGCGATGGTTCAAGTACATAAGTTCCGGGAGACCCTGAATGAGTTCCTCACTTATGAATTCCTTCACTTATGGCTTTGGTCTTTCTCAGAATGGGTCTTTCAGTCTGTCTCTCCCCCTCCCTCTCTGCCTTTCAAGTTTAAAAAAATACATATAAATATATATATATAATTTATATAAAATCATGGCTAAAATTAAACTTAGTTGATTTAATATAGGAAAGGATATGGTATGTTTTTAAAAATACTTATCATAGTATGACTGCTAACAAACCAGCAGACAACATCAAACCAATCTACTAGATTACAAAGAAAATGACCTCCATTTCTGTTAAAAATGTGTGTAACTTAATCAGCTTGAACTATCATAACAAGATACCATGGACTGGGTGACTTAAACAACATAAATTTAGGTCTCACAATTCTAAGAACTTTCCAGGCCAGCTCTCTGCTGTGGCCAGGGAGTGCAGTGGAGGATGGCCCAAGTGCTTGGGCCCTGTACCCCATGGGAGACCAGGATAAGCACCTGGCTCCTGCCTTCGGATCAGCGCGGTGCGCTGGCCGCAGCGCGCTGGCTGCGGCGGCCATTGGAGGGTGAACCAACGGCAAAGGAAGACCTTTCTCTCTGTGTCTCTCTCTCTGTCTACTCTGCCTGTCAAAAAAAAAAAAAAAAAAAAATCTAAGAACTGAGAGGTCCCAACACCAGGGGCTGATAACGTGGGTTTCATTCCTAGGCTTCTTCTTTTGGTTTATAGGAGGCCAGCACCTCACTGTGTGCTCACAGGGCCTTTCCTCAGTGCATCTAGAGAATGGGGATGGGGGAATCAGAGCAAATGCGGAGGGAGGAAGAGACATCACCAGCTCCATGGATTAGGACCCTATTCTCATGACCTCATTTAACCTTAATCACCTCCTAAAGGTCCTCTCTCCAATTCAATCAATCAATTTGGAATTCAGTATATGAGCTTTTGAGGAACACAAATAAGTCCATAGCACAGTGTGTGTATGTGTATATTTACATTAGCCTGTAAAAAAACATGACTGATGTATTTATATTTAATATGTACAGAATATGTCATAGACACAATAAATATGAAGCAAAAGGGAAGAGAGAGGCAACCTGACAGAGGCATCCCATGTAATACTCCAAGGCAGAATCAGAGAATACTTCTGGATAACTTATTCTTCATATAGTTTCACTTTTCAAATTTTCTAGGATACTTGAAATCGAAGTAACACAATGCAGGTAATAAAGATTTTACGGGCCGGTGCTGTGGCGTAGCAGGTTAAAGCCCTGGCCTGAATCGCCGGCATCCCATTTGGACACCAGTTCTAGTCCCAGCTGCTCCTCTTCTTGTCCAGCTCTCTGCTACAGCCTGGGATAGCAGTAGAAGATGGGCCAGGTCCTTGGGCCCCTGCACCCACATAGGAGACTGGAAGAAGCTCCTGGCTCCTGGTTTCGGATCAGTGCAGCTCTGGCCATTGCGGTCATCTGGGGAATGAATCAGCAGATGGAAGAATTCTCTCTCTGTCTCTACCTCTCTCTGTAAATCTTTCAAATAAATAAAATAAATCTTTTAAAAAAATAAAGATTTTAAATATTAAAGAGCATATTTCCATGTTAAATTTTTAAACTTATTTTACTTAATCTATTCCAATTTTTTAAAAAAAATTTGTATTATCTATTTGAAAAGCACAATTACAGAGAGAGAGATGGTGGATGAGACAGAGAGAGAGATTGGGGAGAGACAGAAAGAGGAAGAGAGAGACAGAAGGAAAAGAGAGAAAGAATTTTCCATCTGTGGGTTTACTCCCCTAAATCACCACAACGGCCAGGGCTGTGTCAGGCCAAAGCCAGGAGCCAGAAGCTTCCTTCAGTTCTTCCACGTGGGTACAGGAGCCCAAGCACTTGGGCCATTCTCCGCTGCTTTCCCAGGCACATTAACAGGGAGCTGGATCGCAAGAGGAGCAGCCAGTACACGAATCGGCGACCAAGTGGGATGCTGGTATCACAGGCAGCACCTTAGCCTGCTACACCACAATGCCAGCCATTGATCTACTTCAATTTTGTAATCAAAATGTGTTTTACTTAATCTCAAGTATATTTCCAAAGTTAAACATTATCATATGCCACATAATGTTCTGAGGATGGAATTTTAAGATGATAAAACAAAGCAAAAAAGCAAAAATGCATCAGCCACAAATGAAAACCCAGAGACCATTTCTCCAAAATCCTTCGATTAAAAAAAAATCTGCAGGTGTTGGAAAGCCAAAGGAACTTTCAGTCATCCTTTAAGTAGCAGAAATTACACCTGAAAGACCTATTTACTGTCTTCAGTAAAAATCTACCGTTCTCCAGACATTGGGAACATGCTTGTGAAAATAAAAATTTAAAACTATGTGAGAACTTGTACCAGCACCCTGGCATGATGCTGTGATGTCACACAACATCTGGATTCCCAGGTCTTTTGACTATGCAGGAAACAAATACTAAAGCAAAGATCCTCCAGTTCACTCTTCTTGCAAGTTGCTCTGCACCATTCTTTCATATAGAACAGAAGAGGGGAGAGAAGGAGAAGGCAAAAGGAGGTGTTCCTCTCTAGCAGGTGTACAGATGATGTAGGTATGCCCTGGACTGGGAAGAACGGCTCGTTCCTCAGTCACAGGAGCCAGTCTCATCGTCAGAAAGGAATTCAGGGAAAAGGAAGAGGCAATGAGAAGGATCCTGTAGGGGAGAGAGGGAGCAGAGGAAAGGGACAGACCTGCAGGTTCTCACAACGTCCCTCTGGTAGGTCGGCACTCCCCATGGCGAGGCCCGGCATGCTAGGGAGTCCAGCCCAGCCCCTGATGAAGGCTCCTTGCTTCTCCTTTCAGTAATAAAATCCACTTTTCATGGGGAAGAAGACAGCACAACCTCTCTTCCTCTGTTAGCCAAATATCCAACCCAAACACAAAAACCAAGTTGGTCTCATGAATCAGACTCAAATGGCTGCTTGCATCCTGGGTAGTGATGGGGGTTATACACACACACACAACCAGAAAGCATTTTTGCCCTGGCCCTGCAACAAACTCAGGGAGACAAAGGGAAGCCCAACCCAGGCACTTGACACCACTGGACACACTCTCCTCTATGGGGAACCTGACCTTAAACTTTCCAAACCTGTCTGCCACTCAAGCCCTGCCTCTTTGAGAGTCCACAGCACAACACCTCCTGTGAACACCAACCCCAAAATTTCCCAAACCACCTGCTGCTGCAGCTGCTGCTGCTCCTCCAATCAAACTGGCAGGAAATGAATGAGGGTTGTATACATGCCCTTATGGTCAACGATATTTTACACAAGTATTCCTGTAAGGGATACATTACATTTAGAGACATTATTAATATACCTTTACCAAGATCAATTGTACAGTAAATCAAAAAGGCACATTCACTCAGATAATGCAGGAGAGGACTTCCCAAAGCCCAAATATAATTTTCAATGCTGACTGCGCATGGCCCTAATAGTTTATTAAAATAAGAAGCATAATCCATTTTAAGTAGAGAAATTGCCTTTGAAAGCTTTTTATAAGTAAAGTATTTGTGTCTAAGGTTATAGAACTTGTCAAGGAAAAATGAAATTCAAGATAAAGAATGAATTGTGTTTGCTGATCTGGCCCATTACTAATAAAGCACTAAACACAAAAGTTCACCTGATGCACACTTTCCAATCATACATTTCTTTTATTAAAAAAAAGAATTATATTTATTTGGATGTCAGAGTTACAGAGGAAGAAAGAGAGGTCTTCCATCCACTGATTCACTCCCCAAATGGCCGCAATGGCCAGAGTTAGGCCAATCCAAAGCCAGGAGACTGGAGCTTCTTCCAGGTCTCCCTCAAGAGTGCAGGGGTCCAAGGACATGAGCCATCTTCTACTACTTTCCCAGGCCATAGCAGAGAGCTGGATTGGAAGTGGAGCAGCCAGGACTCGAACTGGTGCCATATGAGATGCCAGCACTGCAGGCAGCAGCTTTACCCACTAGGCTACAGAGCCGGCTCCCAGTGATACATTTCATGTACTGTTGCTATTAGGTGCAGTAAAAACCACTTTCATAAACACCTAACTTCTCATAACCACAGCAAGCCACATCAACAGGAAGCAAACTTTCTCCTGTGACATCACAAAACCCTGGCCTCATTCATTAATAAACTATTTACGTGTAGAGTGGATCTGATCACTTTGGAACTTCCCTAGTTAAATAATATCTACACCATGTGATCCATAGTTCTCTGCTAGTTATGTACTCGGGCTTGGCTATTTACACCCCAAGTCAAATCAGCTGGCTGGCCGCTTCTGTATGGCTCAAGTGCTAATTTTTTTTTTTACATGTTTAGATGTTAAACATGCGCGCACACACACACACACACACACACGAAGAATATTACTTTGTAACATGCAAACAGTTTGAAATACTGTTTGAAATTCAGATTATAATGTCCACAGCTTTACTAGAACACATGTTTCATTGATTATGCTGTGTCTAAGCTGCTTTTTGCTACCACGGCAGAATTGAGCAGAGCAGTACAGTTTGGGCCAAGAAGACGGTACTACTGACTGTCCAGGCCTTTAGAAAAGCAGTATGCTAACCTCTGGGAGACAAGCTCAAGAATGTTCACAGCAGTACTATTAAATATTTATTTATATATATATATATACACACACACACACACACACACACACACACACATGGGCCAGTGCTGTGGCGTAGTGGGTAAAGCTGCCACCTGCAGTGCCGGCATCCCATTTGGGTACAGGTTCGAGTCCTGTGGTTGCTCCACTTCCAATGCAGCTCTCTGCCATGGCCTGGCAAGGCAGTAGAAGATGGCCCAAGTCCTTAGGCCCCTGCACCTTTGCGAGAGAACCAGAAGAAGCTCCTGGCTCCTTGCTTCAGATCGGCTCAGCTCCAGCTGTTGCAGCCATTTGGGGAATGAATCAGCAGATGGAATACTTCTACTTCTCTCTCTCTCTGCCTCTGCCTCTGCCTCTAGTAACTCTGCCGCGGTTCTCACCATGAGTAGACTGGGGTGTGGCGGGGGTGTTGTCAGCTCCTAGATGCCCACAGGCCCCCCAGCTGCTCCCTCACAGCCTGGCAGGGCTGGCTGTAACTTCACCCACCACTCCATGCCAACCACAGTCCAGAAGGATCCTACATGGCATGTACAGCAGAGGAACTGGACCTGGAGAGCATCTTAGGGCTGTGCCTACCACAAATGTGAACAGAGGTCCTGGGACATCTTGAAGGCATTTACAATTCTACAAATTAGTATTGGAGGACAGTCTTGTGGCACACTGAGCTAAGTTACCACCTGCAATGCCAGTGATCCATATTGAGGCGCCAATTCAAGTCTTGGCTGCTCTACTTCAGATCCAGCTCCCTGCTTATCTGTCTGGGAAGATAGTGGAAAGCGGCCCAAGTACTTGGGCCCCTGTCACCCATGTGGAAGACTTGGATGGATTTCCAGGCTCCAGGCTTCAGCTAGAACCAGCCCCGACTGTTGAGGCCACTGGGGAGCGAACCAGTGGATGGAAGATCTCTCTCTCTCTCCCTGCTCCCCATCACTCTGCCTTTCAAATAAATGAATAATTTTTTTAATTATTATTTTTCTTCTGAAAAATAAAACATAAAAAATCTAAAGTTTTATAGAACTAATGTTAGCTGAAACTAAATTAACATTTTTCTACTTTTTGTTTTCTACTAACTATATATAGAGAGAGAAAGAGAAAGTTTTATATAGAGAGAGGGAGAGGAAGAGAGTTATACAGAGAAATAGCGCAGTTGAAGTAGCTATTTGAAGGAATATTCAGCTGTAGGAATAAATGAAGCCCCCAGTTTTATCATATCTGTTCAAAATCAGGCTCAATCCTCCTTCTCTCTTTTCTTCCTCCCTCTTTCCCTCCCTTTCTTGCCTTCCCCTCCATCTTCCATGTAGCAATATACCCAGAAATGTATAAGGAGGCAGCATTGGCTGTGCATTAAAGACTTGGTCCCTCCCACTCCCTCAACATTTACTCCAACATTGTACTAACAAAGGATGTTAGCCTGGTATGAGAATAGGAAAAAAAATACTATGTTCTTTTCTTCCATTTTATGCACATAATTATATAAAAAATAGATTATGCAAACTGTAAGATTTAACAACCTTCAGTATTCAGAAATCAAAGGATGGCTTCCCAGCTTTGCTTTACAATACCTTTGTCAAAAAAAAAAAAAAAAAGGAGAATTAATTTACCAAGTCAATTGCACTCAGTAGTTAACTAAGTCAAGACCATGCCTGCCCCACTGCACTCATTGTATGTGGCACCCACAGGAAGTATTTCAGCACAATTTACTTGACTGATGAGAACTGTGGGTTCTTGATGACCTGACAAACAACACTGCTAAGACAACAGTGCTAGGGGGAAAAAGATCCTGCCCTGCCTTCAACTCACAATAAAATGTATATTCAGCTAGGTTTTTTTTTCCTCCTCCTGAGACTTCTTTCACAGGAACTCTTCACACCTGGCTATCTCAGAGAGCTATCTCATCAGAACACAGCATCCTGCTTTTCTGTCCCTGTCCTGCCTGGCTGTGGGTGCAACCACAAGGCCCGCAAGACACCACCGCCAGCTTCAGCCCGTGCAACCGTGAACTCCAGAAGAATATAGAAACACTGCAAGCCTTCTTGCCGCAGCTGTTTCCCGAGGGACAGCCCTTTCCCTGTGACATAAAACTTAATGTCTCTTCTCTTTCCCCAGCCTCTTGAGGTACAGTGCGTCTGCTAATAAATGACTGCTAAACCAATCTTGGTCACCCCCAGTACCTTAGTGCACTGAATACCTGTCGAAGAGTATCAGATCAGCCCATTCATCTGCTCTGGGGAAACAGCTATTTATTGCCAACTCCATACTAGCGCTGTTTTTGGTTTGTTTGGGTAGGTGGGTGGGTAGGTGGTTGGTTTGAACAAGAAAAATATGCATGTGCCAACTTCTCAAAGTGAGCCAGACTGAGCAAATATTTTGTGCTATGTTCTGTCAGGGAAAGTACTTGGGTCTCTCCACAGGAGAGAGCCTATGAGCAAACCTGAGACTGTCAGGACATTTCAAGTCTCTCCTTCACAGGCAGCCCTGCAGGGCCTGAATCCTGGGCGCCCACTTGTGACCTGCAGCTGTAGGCGAGTTCCTAACCTGGCTCTATCTCAGGTTTTGCCAAGTAGTGACAAGGATACTGATCTCAGGATGCCTCTAAGTGTAAACAGCCTGGCCTGCACAAAGCATCGAGTGTCCTTTAGCACAGTGCCTGGAACCAAGCGAAAGCTTGACGAGTGTTCTCTCCAGTTCCCGATGTCCCTTAGAAAAATTAAGCTTTCTGCCCTGAAAGGGAGCAGGCTCCTGGAGACAACCTCCTCCAGCCTGAGACACGAGTCCGGAGCAGCTTTACTGTTCATGACTCATGTGGACTCTTAAAATTATCAACAGATTATATAATACTGGCGACACGAGCCCATAGAAGAAAATTCAAAATGCACAGAGTCCCTCATGTTTTCATACCCAATCAAGACCCCTCCACAAAGGCTCTTATTAACCATTTCAGAAATAGTCACAAATATGCACGTATTATTTTTATTACTTGCCTCCCCTTTTTGCACACAAATGATAGTACACTATGGATAATTCTTTTCTGGGCCTTGCTTCTTGAGTGTGTGTGTATCTCCACATAACGTTTCATGCCAAGATAAACAGCATTCAGATTTTATGCAGTTACATAAAATTCCATTTTCTGGATACGTGCTAATTTCATTTCATCTGTCCCCTATCTATGGGCATTGCAGTTGGTCTCAGAATCTTTACGTCGCTAGCAATCACCAGCAGGCTGAGATGAATAACCCTGCATATGCACGGACTTTTCACTGTGGGGTGAGGGAAACTATGGCTCATGATTAATTTCCACTTACATACATCAGAAACAATGCAAACAATTCCCCAGGGGCTTGGATTCCAAGTGAACTAAGTTAACAACTGATTAAACTAAGAGCAAAGCCTGGCTGTTTCCAGGATCCAAGTGTATGGGTGTTTGTTATCACATTTGTTATGGATTTGGGGGGGAGACAATACAGATACCCCCTCAACTTAGAATAAGGTTACACCCCAACAAACCATCACAAGCTGAGACTGCACAGACTGCCCCTAACCTGCCACAGAAGCTCACAGAGCAGCATAGCACCCCACGCAGGGGGGGGTGCTTCCGATCCTGACCACGGGGCTGACAGGCAGCTGAGCCTGCTCCACCCTGCCAGAGAGGACCACAAATTCAAAATCCAAAGTGTGAATGCGTATCGCTTTCACACTGTCACCAAGTCAAATGTAAGCTGATCCTAAGTTGGTACTTATTGTATATCAGCACATACTATTTATTCATTCTGATTTCCAGATTTTCTCAAAACTCCATAATTAATGCACATGTGATGACAAACACTCTACACCCTTCGTCCCTGTAAACAGGGGGTTTTAGCATCAGAAATAAATACACCTGAATGCAATGAAGAGCAATTTGAGTAACAAACAAAAGTCACAAATGGCTTAGAATTGCAAGTGTTCTCAAAAGTCACAATCCAGAAGTAGCCTTGATGACCCTTTTCTGAATTGGAGATTTGAATGTTCATGTCATGTTTTATTCTAGGTCACCACTTTGAGGATGACAAAGTGCATGAAGTCCTCCTGCTGGGGACTTACTTGGAGACACCCAAGCCCAGAGCGGTGCTGCTCAGAGTTTGGCCGGCAAACTCTTTGTACAGAAATCAAATGCAAACATTCAGAAACTTTAAGAGTGATTCAACAGAGTGGTTTAATGAGCATTGAATCTAATAAAATTTGGGGGCTTTTACTTTTGTATATTTTTTTCTATGTTATTATTTTAGTAATTCTTTTTTTATTATATTTTATAGAAAATCAGTGAGCAATGGATTAAAATTTGAATAAAAAAATCATTTGACCAGCACAGACAAGCTCTCTTCCTGTAGGAGTCTGCCAGAATGAACAGCCCTGGGGGAGCAGAAGCCTGGGGGCCCTGCCTGCTGTGATTACTCTAAGGCCCCGTAAACTGCATGAGAGATGAGGCAAAGCAAAGATGGTGTCACCTTTCTCAAACATGGGATTGACAAGACAATCAGGAAAGCTGAAAATCCGGCTTTTTGTTAAAAGGTGAATTTGAAAGTTTAGAAGAAACCATAGGGGCGATTCTGTTGTGGTATTAATGAGAACAATGTCAAACACTAGCTGCTTCTAACTGCAATAGCATTATGGTTATTATCAAAACACCAGATCAGGGTTCGTTTTCTACTTTAATTAATCTAATGAGCGGCTGTCTGGCTTCAGTAGACTTTTTTTTTAAATGTCACTGCATACCCCGGGGCTGCAAGTGAACTGGTGGCACGCTCTCCTGCACCACCTGCCTTCCACTGACTCTTGCCTGCGGTGACATTTTACGTCTGCATCCTCATATGCCCTGATAATGTAGTCAATTTGTGCTTTATTAACCCAATTAAAATATGAAATGTTAGGTAACAGAAATCTACAAAATTGGAATAATTCCTTAAAACAGACTATATTTTTAATTCCAGAAAAAAATATGAGAACACAGCTGCCAGACCCTGGTTTCCTACAAAGTCTCTGGGTTCTAAGTGCAAAGCAGGGGAAATGTTGACCCAATTAGAAGACAGCATACCATAAGCCGGCGCCGTGGCTCAATAGGCTAATCCTCCACCTTGCGGCGCCGGCACACCGGGTTCTAGTCCCGGTTGGGGCGCCGGATTCTGTCCCGGTTGCCCCTCTTCCAGGCCAGCTCTCTGCTATGGCCAGGGAGTGCAGTGGAGGATGGCCCAGGTGCTTGGGCCCTGCACCCCATGGGAGACCAGGAAAAGCACCTGGATCCTGGCTCCTGCCTTCGGATCAGCACGGTGCGCCGGCTGCAGCGGCGGCCATTGGAGGGTGAACCAACGGCAAAAGGAAGACCTTTCTCTCTCTGTCTCTCTCTCTCACTGTCCACTCTGCCTGTCAAAAATTAAAAAAAAAAAAAAAAAAGACAGCATACCATTTAAATCATGGGCATTATATTCATTTAGGCTTTAACATCAGTATGCATGTTAAGTACAGCTGCGGATCTCTGTAGGCCTTGCAATCTGAACAGTAAGTGATCCCATAAAAAACTGGTTGGAAAACTTGAAAAAATATTAGCATCACCCCCATAAAAAAAAAAAAAACAACTCTTCGTTGGATCAAAGTACCTATATTCCCCAATCTACTCCCACATCACCTCTTCAGGACAAGAACCTTGTCTTTTTTTAACTTGTTCTTTCTAGTACAGGCTCTCACACACGAAATGATTGCTCCCTTGGGAACTAAGTGAGTATTTTTTAAATCCTTCATATCACAGACCATATTGTATATATCTCTTTAGGGGTTTAGCTTATCTAGCTTGGGTGTGTGCTGCTTAGAACATCTTTTCCTTTTATATTTGTCTTGCTCTGAAAAGATTTATTGTGGCCTAAATACTCTATCCTTAAATTAGATAATTGAAGAATGATGCAGATAAGTGACAAATCACAGAGACTCCTTCTGATGTGAAAAATATCCCAATGTTTTTATCACCTTCTTGGACCAGGATCAAAGTCCTACCTCCAGTTCCACTGATGACAGGGAATAGGGTGAAAAGGCCCAAGAGGGTGACCTGCAATTTCCACAGGAAAAAAATACGTGTAATAGAAACTAACACTGGAAAAGCCCATTAAAAATGACCACTCCAAGTTATAAGCTCTGCCTTAGGACAGCAACCGCTAAAACCATGGCAGCTGTTCTACCCTTATCCATCTCTCTTTGAAACGCTAACAAAACACAGGAAAACTGCAAACTACCACATACTCTGGAATTTAACACACAGATGATTAATGGGCCAGATCCTGAGAAAGATTCCTATCGGTAAAACAGAAAGGTCAGACAGAGAGACAAAATTCTGTCCGTCCTTGCCCATGACCATGTTGCTAACACTTGGTAGGCAGTACTTCTTTCTGAAGCAGCCCAGACTATTTCGTCACCTCTGCTCAACTGTCCCCACCCCACTTGCTGTCAGGCCTCCTCTATCAATCATCACTCACAGTCAGGGTGGAGGAACAGGCCCCTGCATACTGCATCTTGGCACAAGGAAGCATACAAAGGGGTATAAGGAGAAAGGCTACCCATTCATTGTCCAATAGAGTTCCTCATGCTGCAGTGACATCAATATAAAAAAAATGCTTCTGTGTATTATGAATACATCTTTATTTAAGAAACCCCATAAAGGCCGGCACCACGGCTCACTAGGCTAATCCTCCGCCTGTGGCGCCGGCACCCCGGGTTCTAGTCCCGGTAGGGGCGCCAGATTCTGTCCCAGTTGCTCCTCTTCCAGTCCAGCTCTCTGCTGTGCCCCATGAAGGCAGTGGAGATGGCCCAAGTGCTTGGGCCCTGCACCCGCATGGGAGACCAGGAGGAAGCACCTGGCTCCTGGCTTTGGATCAGCGCAGTATGCTGGCTGTAGCGGCCATTTGGGGGGTGAACCAACGGAAGGAAGACCTTTCTCTGTCTCTCTCTCTCTCACTAACTCTGTCAAAAAAAAAAGAAAAGAAAAGAAAAAAGAAACCCCATAAATACAATTGGAATAGGCTCTCCCTCCTCACAAAGACAAGCCCAGCCAGACCCATGACTGGAAAATACCTTGATCTGCCAAAAAGCAAAAGTCCACTTAGACACATCCATCAGCTTATGATCTGGTAAATATGGCTCACAGCAAAATGGCAGACAGTGTAATAGGCATCAAAAAAAAAAAAATCAAACCAAAAACAACTCCCCTAACAAGACCTGGCTCCCTAATGCATGCAAAAGTCTTATGATGGTTGATGGATTAAAGATAAGACTGGAAGGAATTCTGGCATCTATGAGGGGGCCCAGTGGAGAATCCCTAGTAGGCCACTGCAGGCATGCCTTGAGAAGTAGTTCTTTGGAGAGGGCCAGTATCTGACTCGGAGAGAGACTCTCCGTGTAGGAAGGCAAAAGCGAGAAGAACCCAACTGAAAAGCCTAAATTTTAAAAATAAACTTCAAAATCCTACAGACATCAAAGCAAAATGGGAGAAGGTGTACACAGGAAAACAATACGCTGATGAAGAATTTCCCTTGGCAATATCAGACTCAAAGAGCACAGACTGTCTTGCTCATGGCATTTCAAGGGGAAAAGACTGAGAACAAAATAAGTCTACACCCATATGGTTTTTCACCTGTAATAGTTACAAAAGCACCAAAAGAATATCCGTAAATGTGTTCTGCAAAAACTAAGATAAGAGACCATCTAAACAAAGAACTTAACAACAGAGCTAAGCATGGAGAGGTGTGATCTAAACTGAGTGGGAGTAAGTAAGGTAGAAGCCACTTTCAAACACTCCTCTTGACAGTGGTAGGAAGTAAATTATAAAATTGAATGCAGGGGCCGGCGCCATGGCTCACTCGGCTAATCCTCCGCCTGCAGCGCCAGCATCCCATACGGGCGCCGGGTTCTAGTCCCGGCTGCTTCTCTTCTAGTCCAGCTCTGCTGTGGCCCAGGAAGGCAGTGGAGGATGGCCCAAGTGCTTGGGCCCTGCACCCGCATGGGAGACCAGGAGGAAGCACCTGACTCCTGGCTTCAGATCGGCATAGCGCCGGCAGTAGCAGCCATTTGGGGAGTGAACCAATGGAAGGAAGACCTTTCTCTCTGTCTCTTTCTCTCACTAACTCTATCTGTCAAATAAAAAAAAAAAATGAATGCATATACCTCTATAGCTAAGTAAATTAGGTAAAATTTATTAATAACATGATATAAAATCTTCAAAAGTTATTATATCAACAGTAAAGTAGCTATGAGATGGGTGGGAAAATTGCTAGGAAAACCAGCAGCTAAACACAATTGCGTAGACATGATTTGCTTCGACAAACGCTGAGTACCCTCTATGACCAAGGCACCATGGGATATGAAGATGAACCAGCAACACAGTTGTTAATGAGGGTAGCTATGAGACCAAACAGCCAAAATACCAGAAGAAAACCTACAGAATGAAAGGGACAGGGGAAAGAAAGATAACTCCTATCTTTCAGAAAAGCAATTTAAACAAATTGATGTACTATGGACAGGCTGGCCATACATGAAGAGTAATATACATGTTTTAAAATACTAAATGAAATCCAACCTGTATTAGTCAGCTTTTTTTGTTGTTGTTACTTTAACTAAAACACCTGACAGGAGCCACTTAGAAAGGTTTATTTCTACTCGGATTTTGGAGGTTCACAGCCCGAGTTTGGGCAGCCCATTGGTTCAGACAGCTGGGAGGCCAGGGGATGGCAGGAGATGACATGGCAAGTCAGGAAGCTAAGGAGATAGGAGCTGGCTGGGCTGACATAAGAAGCCCTCATCCCCTTCGGAGGCAAGTCCCCAGTGACCCCAGAATTTCACACTGGGCCCACCTCCTAGGAGCCATAATTACATCAAATCTCTACCCGTAATCCATTAGCCATTAACAATAACCCATTAATCGTTAACGTAAGACACTGGAGTTTAAAAGTCTGCAAGTGTTGGAGACCCAAATCCTGTACAAACCCTAAAGCAACCCATTTCAGTACTAATTTATGGTAAAATTTTTTGACACTTTCAAGTTTTAATCTCTTGCTATTTTCTATCTTTGCTAATATAGCTCACAAAGGAAACAAATGGGAAGTTAAAAGAGGCAAAAATACCTGCACACACTTCAGTGCTAAAACATTTGCACACAGAGCTCAAAGACTGAGTATCTTCCAGCATAAAGTGTCAAAATGCCAAATACGCACAGGGTCAGCAAAGTTTTACTGCAAGCCTTCCCCCTGTGAGGCAAAAGATGACAGGAGAGCCAAAGAAGATCTGAGGATTCTGACCAGTGAGGCAAACACACACACACACACACACACCACTATGCACCACACACACCTGCACAACAGTCTGGTTCCTCTGCTCCAGCTCTCTGCTCTGCATCCTGCTCTCCCAATGTCTCGCTGTCTTCCTTCCCTGGGCAATGAAGCCCTCCAGCACAGGACAGCACCTCACAGTGCCTGCCAGGCAGTACGTACCCCCCACACAAGATGGGGCTGAATAAGCCTTAAGTTAGAACAGACACATTACATTTAGAAGCAGACTCAGATTTCAGACCCATATTTTGAAGACAGAAGTTAAATACTCCAGAGAGTTGACTGTGCCACTCTTTGGAGATAAACAGTAAAATGATGTGAGTGGGTTCTCACAGTTTGCTTTGTATCATCATAATCTAAGCAACAGCAAGGTGACAGCATGAGCACAGAGCAGTGTAGCCACGATGAGTTAGCTGCTCCCGCACACATACCGCCCCCGCCCCCGGCAGGTCTTTGTCAGCACAATCTCTGCATGGATGTTTCTTGCAAACTGTACAGAAAAGAAGCTTGTCACTACATACTCTGCAAGCTGTCTTCCAAGCTCACATAGAACGTATGTCTGAAAAACACAGGAAAGAAAAACTGAAATGGAGCAAGTCATTTAGCATCACATGTGGCTAATGTCTTTAGAGAAAACATTTCTGTGAATGTAACTTCCTTATTTGGCCTTCTGATAGGAGATGCTGCCAGACTCAGAAACACATTTCATAGAATAATGAGGAATAAGGGAAAAAATTGAGTTCCTCTAGCCACTTGGAAGGTTTATGAAGCATAAACTTTTAGTATTTATATCCCCTTATATTTATATTTTCACAAATGGGATTCCTGATAAATCATAAACAACTCGAAATATCTTCCTAGAGCAATTTGAATACTTTTTGTATCACTATACCATTTGCATTAATCTGAAATAATTATTATCATGTGAAAAAAATTATTTCCCAGAATATTTTAGTCAACTTCATTTAAGCCATATCTTATGGACTTGACAAATAGAAGTCAGGAGAGAAAGTAATTATTAAAAAAAAGTGTATTCATGCACACCCTATCCAGTTCTGCTGAAGATTACACATCCAATAAACAGTAAACATCTCCAGTTGCTGGGCCAGCATCGTGGTACAGCAAATTAAGCTGCTGCATGCAATGCAGGCACCTATACAAATACCAGTTCGAGTCCTGGCTGCTCCTTAGGATCTAATATCCTGCTAATGTACCTGGGAAAGCAGCCAAAGATGGCCCAAGTGCTCGAGTCCCTGTCACCCACATGGGAGACCCAGATGTAGTTCTGAGCTCCTGGCTTTGACATGGGCCATTTCCATCCCTGGCCACTGTGGCTATTTGGGGACTGAATCAGCAGGTTGAAGATATTCTCTCTCTCTCTCTCTCTCTCTCTCTCTCTGTATCTCTATCTCTCCTTCCCCCCCCTTCTCTCCCTCCCTCCCTCCATCATGAATGAATGAATAAATAAATAAATCTTCTTTAAAAACTATCAATATCTACAGAAAGGGTTGAGGATCAAAAAAATTTTTTTTTCAGATCTTCTTTGTTTCACTTATTTTAATATGCAGTATTTTAGGGGCAAGCATTTGGTGTAGTACTAAGACGTGGGTTGAGATACCTGCATTCCACATCAGAGTACCTGGATTCTAGTCCAAGCTCTACTTCCAATTGTAGCTTCCTGAAAATACACACCATAAAAGGTAACAGATGATGGGTCAATTATTTGGGTCCCTGCTACCCAACTGGGAGATGTTATCTGAGTTCTGGGATCCTAGCTTTGGTCTGGCTCAGTCCTGACTGCTGTGGGCATTTGGGGCATGAACCAGCTGATAGAGCGCACACGCGCACGCGCGCGTGTGTGTGTGTGTGTTTGCCTGTCTCTATCTCTCTACCTTTCAAATACATTTAAAATATTTTTTTAAAAAAATCAGTACTTTTAGAATGTATATGTGAGATCTATCTAGGTTCTATATAGATCCTCTGCATATACTTGAACCTTCCTACTACTTCTAAAGAACACAAAATGCACCTAGAACAATAAATAGAATCTCTTATGATATTTATTTCATATAATGTAAGTGGCAGTATACCAGCACCATCAGAATCATCAGCGGGGGGAGGGAACAACTGGGAAGAGTGGCAGAGCAAGGGACCAGAGCAGGAGGGGGCCCAGGCCCAGTAGGAACCGCTCTGGGCAAACCTTAGAATGAACAGGTAGAACAGGAAGCACTGGGAAAGGCAGAGAGAAAAAGCATGAGAGGTGACGAGGAGCAAAGAGTCAGCACCATGTGGCAAAGACACTGCTGATCCTGTGGCAAGAGAAGCCACAATATGCTGAGAAACCCGCAAGGCTTCTCTGAGCCCCCACCTCACGGGAACCTCTTTCTAGATTAGTCAGAAACATGCAAATAATCTGAACATGAGCAAAAACCAAGTAAAACTGCCAGAGCCACTATAGAAAATTAGTTACTATTTCTCGGCAGCATAAGAAAACACCAGAAAAATATACCTGCAAGGCTAGAATGTTCCAATTAAACACTCCAAAGATCCAAAGTTATGACCAAAGGAGGAGAGAAGGAAAAAAAAAAAAAACAAAAAACAAAAAAAACAAAAAAAAAACCAGAAAGGGTGACAAATAAAAAAAGAAAAGAAAGAAAAAAGAAATTAAAGTACAAGGAGCACAGGAAAATTGAGACCCTAGGGTGTTGGCATGGTGGCACAGCATCTCATTTGGGCATCGGTTTGAGTCCTAAATGTTCCACTTCCCATCCAGCTCCCTGCTAATACTCCTGGGAAAGCTGCAGAAGATGATGAAAAAGACGCTGGGCCCCTGCACCTATGTGGGAGACCTACACAAAGTTTCCAGACATAGTTTCAGGCTCCTGGCTTCAGCCTGTTCCAGTCCTAGCTGTTGTGGCCATTTGGGGAGCGAACCAGGGGTAGAAGATCTCACTCTCTGTCCCCCCCGCCCCCGTAACTCCACCTTTCAAGTAAATAAATCAATCTTTAAGAAGAAGGAAGGAAGGAAGGAAGGAAGGAAGGAAGGAAGGAAGGAAGGAAGGAAGGAAGGAAGGAAGGAAGGAAGGAAACAGAAATTGAGACCAGCACAGTGGAGGACACAGGAAATAGAAATGAGAACCAGGACACAAAAGTGACAGAAAAAAAACTAGTTGAAGGAAAAAGCAATAAACATGTAAGTTTATGCCTCTGCCTAAATAAGAAAACCAAAACAAGAGAACAGATGAAATATATACGAAAACTAATACAAGCAAACATCCCTGGAATAAAGGAATAGTCTGAACCAGGTGAACGTAAACACAGCCGACTAGGCAAATCCAGCTGTGTGTGCTTGCACATGTATCACCAATGGCAGTTTTTACAATGCAACAGCAGAGGTGAGTAATTTAGAAAGGGACAAAATGGCCCACGCAACTGAAAATTTGTTTAGCGGCCCCTGCTCTGAACTGTGAAGGTACACAGCGCACCTGGAAACACAAAGGCTGGCACTAGAGAAACCGACAGCCTTTGCAATGAGGAATCCTCTGGGCAGTTGGACACAATACCAAGCCTGCTATAAGGAGAAGCAAATCAAGGAGGCAACTGACTTTAACATCAGCATTCAAAACCAGAGAATAAGAGTGGTATCTACAAAGATTCTATGAACCAGATATGCAGGCTTCAAGGGACTGTTTTCTCCGAGAGCGCTTTCAGAGAAATCTACTCCAGTAAAAGCTTCATCCACCCAAGAGATGATTGGAGACTTCAGCTAGAAGGACTTATGTTGACTCTGGTGTGTATGTCACAAGACCAAGGCTTCAGCAGAGTGGGGCTGAAGATGACTGAGCAGCATGGAAATTCTGTGCACTGACAAGGGGGCACAACTCACAGACCATCTCCTAGTAACATCGGAGGCAGAAAGGATGGCATTTTAAACCACAAATCATTTAAGAATGCAAAATTAAACACTAAGAAACAGAGCCAAGCACTGTGGCAGAGTAGATTAGACCATTGTTTGCCATGCCTTCACCCTGGATCAGAGTGCTGTGCATCAAAAGTGGAGATGAGACTTGATCCTAAGCACTCTGATCTGGGCTGCAGGCATGAAGTCCCATCTCCACTTCTGATTCAGCTTCCTGTTAATGCTCACACTGGAAGGCACAAGGTGACGGGTCCACTACTTGGGGTCCTGCTACCCATGTGGGAGACCTGAATGGAGTTCCCAGCTCCGGGCTTCAGCCTGGCCTTGCAGGCATTTGCGGAATGAATCAGTAGAGAGATCTCTAGCTCCTGATCTGGACTCCCCACCCCCAGGTTGCTCTGCCTTTCCAATAATCTTTACAATAAGTAAATAAACCTTTAAAAAAAAGACACACAAAACACAAAATTGGTCAAAAGTAGAGGTGGCAGAGAGCAAAAAGGAAAATGAAAAAGAATCGTGAGTTAATTGCAAGCTAATTTCATTATTTCTCATTTTAAAAAACTAATAAACATGGTCTAAACTAAAGGAAAAGTAGAGAGTTTTTTTATGATTCTATTGTCATAAAAGTAGCCACTACTGCAAAAATATAGATCTCCATAAATACTGAAAATATAAAAAACACACTCCTAAACAAAATATATAGAAGGGAATAGCCTTTAAAAATGTAAACACACATAAATGCAAACATAAACAACTGTAACTTAAGATCGCAGAACTAAACCAATCATGCTGGCCTTAATATTTACGGAAAGTCTTAATTCAATGTGACCTTCACATTGATTAACTAATAAGCAAAACCCTTTTCTGTGTCTGGTACAAGAGACACCTACACAAATGAATCAGAAAGATTCAAAATTAAGTTAGGTGCAGTGGTAAACAAGAAAAATGGAAAGCTAAAGAGTGTGGGGGTCAGCGTCTTGACATTAAACATTGCAGAATTAAATAATGTAAACGAGGTGACATAGATGAGTGAACACGCAGACAAAAGAGATAGCCTGGATGTTCAGAAACAGACCTAAATACACTTGGGAATTTAATAGATTGATGACATTTCAAGACAGTAAGTAAGATCAATCTGTAAATATATGTGGTATGACAAATGGAAAAGCCATTTAGAAAAAGACAAAACTGACGCCATACTGCCATACTTTACAGGATAAAAGATAAGTGGATCAAAGCTGTGAGCCTAAAATATAAAATTACATACTGTCATGAAAAAATAAAGTATGCTCCTTTAAAAGTAAATAGCAGAGAAAGCATTTGTAATTATGATTCAAAATCCAGGAGCCATAAAAGAAAACATGAATCAAGTTAACTATAAAAACTGTGACTATATTATACACTTTAATATAGATATACATATACACATCCATGAATACCTCTACATAATTCAATACATGTACACACTCATCACAGACAAAATGAAAATAAAAATAAAAAACCTGAGGAAAATATTCACAATATATATAATACTATATTAGAGTTCTCTAGAGAGACACAAACAACAGGGTGGGTATATAAATACATGAAAGAGGATTATTACAGGACTTGCCATCCATGATTATGGCAAGTAAGAAGTGCCATGAGGCCAGCACTGTGGCACAGAGGGCTAAGCCTCTGCCTGTGGTGCCAGCATCCCATATGGGCATCAGTTCCTATCCCAGCTGCTCCTCTTCCGATCCAGCTCTCTGCTATGGCCTGAGAAAGCAGTGGAAGATGGTCCAAGTCCTTGGGCCCCTGCACCCACATGGGAGACCTGGAAGAGGCTCCTGGCTCCTGGCTTCAGATTGGCCCAGCTCCGGCCATTGTGGCCATTTGAAGAGTGAACCAGCAGATGGAAGATCTCTCTCTGTCTCTCCCTCTCTTGGTCTGTAACTCTCTCTCTTAAATTAATTAATTAATTAAAAAAAAAAAAAAAAAAAAAAAAAAACAAGAAGCCCCATGAGAAGTCATCTGCAAGCTGGAAACTTTGGATGCCAGTCTAAGTCCAGCTGCCTCAAAACCAGGAAAAGGGGGCGGGCATTTGTTGGCCTAATCGTTAAGACTTTTAGGATGCCTGCATCCTATTGGAGTGCCCTGGTTTGACTCCCAGCTCTGGCTCCTGATTCCAGCTTATTCCTAATGCAGATCCTAGGAGGCAGAATTGATGATTCAAGTATTGGGTCCCTACCCACTATGTGGGAGACCTGGAGCTCTCAGCTCCCAGCTGTTGCAAGCATTTGGGGAGCAAATCAGCAGATGAGGGAAGGGCTCTTTCTTTCTGTGTGTGTGTTGTGTATATAGCTCTCAAAAATACAGAAACAAACAGACAATACAGAACTAGGGAAGCGGATGGCATAGCTCTCGGTTCAGAATTGAAAGTCTGAGTGCCAGCAAAGAGGACACTAACGTTCAGTCCTGGAGTGCAAAGGCCAACAAGTCTGGAACTCTGCAGCCCAAGGGAGGAAACCAGAGAGCCTCAGCTCTCAGAGCACAAGACCAGTTACTTTCTCTCCAGGATCCCAGCCACCAGAACGGGGCCCATTTACACTGAGGGTGGTCTTCCCACCTAGTCCACTCAGACTTACATGCCAACCTCTTCTTGAAACACAGCACTGACCCAACCAAAATCACTGTACTCCAGGTTTCTGATTATTCCTTAGCCCATTCAGGTTGAGACCTAAAATTAACCAACATAGCTAGTGACAAGGAGTTAGTATTTGAAGAGCTTTAGAAATTTTTGGAAAGAAGAATGACCGGGGCGGGGGGGGGGGGGTTGTCGAGGAACAGGAAATTTAAAGGAGCAGATAATTCTCAGAAAATGGAACACAATTCAATGGTCCTCAGAAAAGATTCTCTTAATTTCATCCACAATAAGACAAATATCAGTCAAAACTACCATGAGGCATTTCTGATCTAACAGATCAAATTTTAATACTGTTGGGAGGTTATGAAAAGCAAAATGGTACAACACTACAGAAAGGAATTTGGCAACATCTTTCTTTATGGAGATTACTTTATCCTTGACTGACGATCTCATTTCTAGAATTCTATCAATTTCTTATAATACTGTTTCTATTTCAAGTGATGAAGAAAAAAAAATACCTAGCAATAGAGAAATCTTGTGGATATCTACTATCTACAGTCTATCCACAAAATTATGTACCATGCAATTGTAAAAAAAAATGGAATATCTCTTGGGAGAGATGAGATACATTGACACATGAATACAAACAAGGTATAGAACAATGCAGCAAGTGTAGAGAACAAATACATATATGTATACACACATAGACATACACATGTACATAGTTTATTTCAAAAAACATATTTATATTATCCTTATGATCCAAAAGTAAAACCAGAAAGATAACCGGCGCTGCAGCTCACTAGGCTAATCCTCTGCCGGCGGCGCCAGCACCCTGGGGTTCTAGTCCCGGTTGGGGCGCCGGATTCTGTCCTGGTTGCTCCTCTTCCAGTCCAGCTTTCTACTGTGGCCTGAAAAGGCAGTGGATGATGGCCCAAGTCCTTGGGCCCTGCACCCGCATGGGAGACCAGGAGGAAGCGCCTGGCTCCTGGCTTTGGATCGGTGCAGCGCGCTGGCCGTGGCGGCCATTTGGGGGGTGAACCAACGGAAAAAGGAAGACCTTTCTTTCTGTCTCTCTCTCTCTCTAACTCTGCCTGTCAAAAAAAAAAAAAAAAAAAAAAAAAAAACCAGAAAGATGAAAGAATAATAGAATTGCTTACTGCTATATATTTATATATTATTTTACACATAAATAAAATTGTATATTTATATACACATGTTCCTGTGTGTTTCTGTTGTATGTATGCGTGTGTGTGTGTATAAAACAGTTATATAATTCTATAGACTAAATCAACATAGAAAAGTTAAACAAATATATCTTACTTTTTATCCTGGTCCCCTAAGGTAACCACGGTAACTGTCATTCCTAGGGCCACTGAAAAATGATTTATTCTATTTACTAGTTATTTGATGTACTTGAAAGCTGTTTTGAGACAGCATTACTAACATATAACAAAACTACTGAAAGAAGTGTAAGATATCGTTGCAGATCTTTTGTCCTGAGAATGTTTCCTGTTAAGGAGGCTCTGTAATCACAGCAGTTTCAAATAAATCAACTGAGTAGAATAAATCCAGTCATTTGTTAATGATCTTAAGAGTCAAGACTTTCTGCAAGAAAAATGACTTCTAATTAGGAAACACAATAAATTAAGTACAAACACTGTGTTTATGAAATGGCTTAGAAGCCAGAACATCCCAGCAGCAGTACACACCCCCTGGGCTCAGAAGTTGTTCTCTACTGCTGTCCCTCACTAATGGGAGCCAGGACTTCCTAAAAATGGCTGATTTCAATTTTAGACAGGAAAGGTTCGACATGTACCTGGGACATCTTGTTCTGGCAAAAAGTGACAAGGATTTATAAGGCTGGTTGGGATACAGGTTGAAAAACAGTCACTGAACAAAGTTGTGAGAATCTGTACACTAAAAAATAATGGGGGCAGGTTTTAGAGTTATGGTAAAGATACTGTTTGGGATGCAGCATCCCATGTTGCGCTGCTTGGTTTGAGTCCCACCTCTGCCTCGGATTCCAGTCTCCTGGAGTTCACACCCTGGGAGGCAGCAGGCTATGACTCAAGTAGTTGAGAGCCTGTCACCCATGTGGGAGACCCAGTGAGTCCCAGGCACTTGGCTTCAGCCTGGCCCAGCCCTGGATGTTGCAAGCATCTTGGAAATGAGTCACCAGATGGAAAATCTTTCTCTGTCAGTCTCTATCTCTGTCTCTCTGCCTTTCAAATAAAAATAAGTAAATATTTAAAAAAATAATTTTTAGGGGCCGGTGTTGTGGTGTAGCTGGTAAAGCCACCATCTGCAGTGTCGACATTCCACATGGACACAGGTTCGAGGCCCTGCTGCTCCACTTCCGATCCAGCTCTCTGCTGTGGCCTGGGAAAGCAGCAGAAGATGGCCCAAGTCCTTGGGCCCCTGCACCCATGTGGGAGACCTGGAAGAAGCTCCTGGCTCCTGGGTTCGGATAGGCACAGCTCTGGCCATTGCTGCCAATTGGGGAGTGGATCAGCGGATGAAAGTCCTCTCTCTCTCTCTCTCTCTCTCTCTCTCTCTTTCTAACTCTTGAGTTTCAAATAAATAAATAAATCTTAAAAAAATAGAAGGAATTTTTAAATGTGTACGGTTGACTATAAAATATTGAATCTAGGAAATACCATGATTCTACAATAATAAAAACAAAAAAAGCAAAAGTGTGTGGGGGAGGGAGGTTGAATTGTCATCATTTAAATGGCTATGCAGTCAGTTCCTGACTTTAAAAAAATTATATAGCGAAAACAATTAAGCATTTATCCTGTCTTTCTTTTCAGAGGACTGAAATACACCCTAGTGATAAGGGACACTCAGCTTCAACAAAGAATGCAAGCCAATAAAGGAGGAAGCTCTGATATAATTAGACCGTTGTTACTGTACAACTTCTAAAGAAATCATTGATGCAGGCAAAAACGATCAACCACTGTCAAAACCAATCAATGGCTCAAGGAAACTAAAGTGGCAACGTATGTTCTTTATTACTTTCACTCAAATGCCCAAAAGATTTTGCAAACAATAAAGACAAAAACCAGAAAAAAATTTTAAAAACATAAGGAGGGGGGAGGAACAACAGGGCAGTAGGTTAAGTTAAGGAGTGAGTGCAGGCTACAAACTGCCTGCCAGGACATCCTCCCATTCATGCATTTGTGTGGGGCAGGGCCAACCTTTGAGCAATACAAAGAGGGCACCTTGCCTGTCTAGCAGTGCACAGCGTCTGTGAGTTAAAAACAAACCATTCCTTAGCACAGGAATGTGAATGTCACAGGTCCCTGGACAACTGCCCCAGTGGGGCCTCACAGAATACTGACTTCTCCTGGACAACTTCTCTGATTATATGTGGGAACAAGCTTTGCAGGCCATTTCTGAAAAAATCCGTCACTACAGATTGATGGTATTCTCCCACAAGTTAGTTCAAGAAAAGAAACTCTATTGGAAGACAATATGACCCAGTCCAGACACAGAATTTTGATGATTTGACCCAATCCAGGGAAAGATTTCTGGGTACCCAGAATCTAACTTGCCACATTTTATTCCTGCAGACCCTTGGCAGAACCACATTTCCTACAGAGGTTCAATCTGGAACTCGCTGCTCGTGGATACTCAAGTTCTGATATTCAACATGGCGGGAATGTCTTTGCTGTAGACTGCTTTTGCTTCTTTGAAACAATGATGCAAACAGAAAAGACCTTCCAAGATTTTACTAAAATAGTCTGACTTCTATCTTATACCCAATTAAGGCATATATGCCAGCACATTTGCACACAGGGTCACACACTAAAAACACAAAAAATTTGCAAAGCATACAGGGGGACTTCAAAAAGTTCATGGGAAATGTGTCTTATGAAAAAAAAAAAAAACTATCCACGAATTCCAAAATCTTTTTGCAGCAAGATAAACTTTTGATTCTATTTTCCAAGAACATTTTAAGTCCCCTCATGCATACCTTAAGTGCTCTCCTAACCGATATGGTCCTTGATGGGAAGCGGGACCCTCTGAGCCCCAAAGAGGAAACAAATGGCACTAAAAGGGATACCCAGCCTCACATCAGTAATTTGCCCAAATATCATTACTAGTAATTACGACATCCTGCCTGGAGTTTAAGTAATCTGACTCAGAGCTCTTATGGATTCTGTCCCTGGCTTAGGGAATAATATGAACATGGACCCTAACTTTCTTGCCATGTTTCGTGGCCTAGGAGTGCTGCATAGCAGTTGAGGCCCCTCCAGTGGAAGGAACTGCTTCCCCACACAGCATTAGGCTTCAGAGCATGGAACTATTTCTAAGGACTCCGTGTAAAACAGATCTATGAGGCCAAAAGATTCCATGTATGCATCAAGTCAAGACTCTCCCTCCTCCTTCTCTTCACTAGTCATTTATGAGCCAGGCGTAGTAAGACTAACAAAATGAGTCTTGGGTTGCAATCCCAGCAAGCTCCTACTCATGCTGCGGACAGTGATAAGCAACACTTGAAGGCCTAAGGTCAGAGGCCACCTTTCAGCCATGGGATGCCTGTGGTTCCTTTTGTGTCAGAACAACAACAAAAACAAGCAAACTGTGCCAGCATCCTGTTGTATCCAAATAAGATCTGAGTGCCCATTGTCAAATGACACATTCTATGTATTCTGAAAAGGACAGGAAACATGCAATGTTGAAAAACTTCTAGAAGCAGTATCTCTGGCCCCACACCATATTTGTTGCTCTTTAATAATAGAGAGCTAGTGGTTGCTCAAATGAAATTGTAGATTTGTAAGTTGACGTCAACACAGCCCTGCCCCCTCCCCAGCAGATAACTCTAGGTGGGTGGGGAGGGATATGAACAACCGCTGCCCTTGGAAGCCCTCACCTGCCTCACCCATGAACATCGTGGTTGTGGTCTGCAATCCCCTTGTCAAGAGCTGGGCATGTGAATGAGCCTGGCTCTGTCTTGAGTAGAGAATCAAGAGGGCTATGAAATAAACCCTTGAAAGGTCTTTGCCTTGCGCAATCTTGCAGCTTCCAGCTCAGTGTGTTTATAAAGAATCACAGTAAGGCCTCCACAGATAAGACACGCATCCTTGACATCAGCAAGGACTTGAAATAGGGCATCTGGATGATCAAGGGCAGCTTCACTGCTTAGCCACGGCTGCACACGGGTCCAACATCACAGCGAGAAAGGCAGAAACAAAATCCTCTCATTCTTTCAGGAAAGGAAAAGGAAAAATAAAAAAGAAAGAAAGAAAGAAAGAAACACCTCTAACCTGTGCTACCCGAGTGAAACACATCCAAAAGGAAACTTCACAATCAGTGGCTTAGGAGATGGGGAGACGAAATGGTTTGCTCTCAGCTTCACGAGGCTCTTCTACTTTAATCAATCAAGAAAGCCATTAAAGTTTCTGCCACAACCCAGATCAAAACGGTGTAGTTTTGCTGTGAGCCACTTTACTGCCAAACTGCAGCTGCTGTGAAGGCAACCCACGGCGGCACTGATGGCTGTCGAAGATGAATATCAATTAAGGAAAATGACAGATGCAGCATAAACAACTGGCCAAATGAGCGAGCTCTGGCAGAGAAACAAAGATGGTAGGAAATTAATATGGCTGCTTTCTATAAACTGTTCAATTAGGAATAATTCCACCTTCCCACTAGTCTTACTTTTCTTATCAATTACTTGCTTTTGTCACCTAGGCTATTGCTCACCCAATGGTGGGCATGAAAATTAAAGCTATTATTAAGAAATCAAATTCTGCTTTAAAAGTCAAAACAGGAAGAGGCTGCTGAAATGCACGTTCTGACAGCTTTTTTTTTTTTTTTTTTTTTTAATTTTTGACAGGCAGAGTGGACAGTGAGAGAGAGAGACAGCGAGAGAAAGGTCTTCCTTTGCCGTTGGTTCACCCTCCAATGGCCGCCGCTGCAGCCGGCGCACCGCGCTGATCCGATGGCAGGAGCCAGGATCCAGGTGCTTTTCCTGGTCTCCCATGGGGTGCAGGGCCCAAGCACCTGGGCCATCCTCCACTGCACTCCCTGGCCATAGCAGAGAGCTGGCCTGGAAGAGGGGCAACCGGGACAGAATCCGGCGCCCCAACCGGGTCTAGAACCCGGTGTGCCGGCGCCGCAAAGTGGAGGATTAGCCTATTGAGCCGGCCTGACAGCATTTCTGATATCAATTTTTTGATTAATTGTCTAATGTGTATGGGTAGAAGCTATATTTTTTCCCAGAAAACCCTGTCTTTCTGAATAAATGTAGCTTAATATTCCAAAACTGATATGCAATTGCTTAAAACACAAAGTTTAACAAGATACCAAGTTCTAGCCAAAATGATATTCAGAAGATAGCTTATATTACATAGAATAAAAAAGCAAAGGAAGAGAAAGAGGGAAGGAGAGAATTAGTGTACAGATGTGTACACATACACACACACACACACATACACACATACACACTTCCTACCAGCCATCCTGTGGGAAAGCCAGAGAGATTAATGAGATGATTTCTGGAAAGAGCTTTGAACTCTTTGGAAGAAAGGTGCAATACAAATGGAAGGTATTAGTTTCCTTATTCTAAAAGGCATTTTCATTCACTGCAGGATGAAACATAATACAACCAATATCCAGGCTGCTTACTTTCAACAATGAAAATTAATCAAATCAGAAGTCTTTTTGGAACTTACATTGAGCAAATACCAATTCCTCATTCACCAAATCTAATGTTTATATTACCTTTTTCTTTTTTTTAGAAAAGTGCCTGGAGTCACGATTTTCTGCTGAACTAATTTCATGTAAATTTAATTACAAGTACACTAGTTATTTCAGAATTTTAAGAATTATGCCCTCATCCTCCACATAATTATCTGCAAATATTTGTTGAATACTACATATCTGTACAATATCTGAGTACTACAGAGAAGCATGAAATGGAGCCCCTAACCTCAAGAAGCTTGCAATTCTGGGGAGACAACACATGCACAAAATATAAAAACCACACACACACACACATCAAATTCAACCCACATTGTGGCTGAGGGTGGCTGTCAGGTGTTCCCCACCAAAGAATTTCCTATAAGCCTCATCCTTCTTTTACAAAGTCCCAAACTGTTTTCTAAAATGCAATTACGTTGAAGGGAAATGCTCCTAAAGGAAGCAGCACACTTTGCAGGGCATCTGAGTAGAGTATGCTGCCCTCCAGGCCCCTGGTCTCTGAGTCACCATTCAGACCTCAAAAGTCTCCGGTGCAGTGGAACCTGGCACAAGACTGTCTGGTGGGGCCTCCGAAGGTGCTGAGGTGCCGGCTTTCTTCCTAGACCGAGGACTCTCAGAATGCTGGGACTTGTTCACATTACCCTGTCTCTCTTGAAACAGCAGGCTGTCACTTATCCCTGCTGTCTTGGGCCTGCTCCTCCTCGCAGCTGCTATCCCACTTCTAATCTGACTTTTGCTAATCTGCTATGAGCTGGGAAACAAAAAACCTCTTAAAATGTGAGCACTGAAGGATCTGTGATAGGAATGATCCTAAAACATCCTACTCCTCCCCAGCCTTTTACTTCTGCTCACAGGACTTGCTCTGTTTTAACACTCAGCTACTTACTAGGACAATAAAAGACGACATCTACCCAAAGGAAATTTCACGTTGTTTTTGTTATGAATCCAGCCAGCACCACACTGGTGTGACCAATACCTGCAAACGTTATGGAAATATATCTATGGGGTTTTTTTAAGTTTTATTTTTTAAAGATTTTTATTTTATTTATTTGAAAGAGTTACACAGAGAGAGGAGAGACAGAGAGAGAGAGGTCTTCCATCGGATGGTTCACTCCCCAATTGGCCTCAACGGCTGGAGCTGCGTTGATCAGAAGCCAGGAACCAGGAGCTTCCTCCGGGTGTCCCATTCGAGTGCAGGGGCCCAAGGACTTGGACCATCTTCCATTGCTTTCCCAGGCCATAGCAGAAAGCTGGATCAGAAGAGGAGCAGCTGGGACTAGAACCAGCGCCCATATGGGATGCTGGCGCTTCAGGCCAGGGCGTTAACCCACTGTACCACCACAGTGCCGGCCCCCTTTTTTTTTAAATTATTTATTTGAAATTCAGAGTTACAGAGAGGGACAGAGACACATGGAAAGACCTTCCATCCACTGGTTCTTTCCCCAAATGGCTTCAACAGCTGGGGGTTGGGCTAGGCCAAAGCCAGGAGCCAGGAGCTCCATCCTGGTCTCAAACATGAGAGGCAGGAGCCCAAACACTTGGGTCATCTCCCACTGCTTTCCTAGGCACATTACCAGGAAGCTGGATCGGAAGTGGATTTAAATGGGCACTCAACTCACAAGGGATACTGGCATTATTGGCAGAGGCTTAACCTGCTTTACCACAATCCCAGGAATATATTTTTAAAGATATGAAGAAAATGCCATAAAGGTAAAACCAAAAGTTAAATGCAGGTTGCCTCAAAGTAACAAAAATCAGGTCGGTCTGACGTTTACCCTCAACACTAGAATTTGGAAGAAAATGGAAGGAAACTAGGGTTTAATAAAAACACCCTGTACTCTATGGGCAATCAACCCATTTTTCAAAGACAAAAGCAAGTCACTCTAGGAATTCCGCCTCCATTCATCCAGGAGATGAAGCAAAATGAAGACAAGGAATGGAGCAACCAATTGTCAGATGCACCAGGAAGAATCAAATAAAATCAGAAAATAGTGATGAGTATGTTAATCTATGCTAGATTTTAAAAAATGAAAAGTATCTATAAAAAAGATATAGCAGATACTATAATAATAGACGCGTAACCTGGAATTAAAAACCTTAAAACATATCAAAAACTTACAGAAGTTTAAAAAGCTAGTATATTTCAATGCAACTACTGGGACAGTAAAGAAAATAAAACTATAAATACAAACTTCTAAAAAAATAAAAATACATATACTGGGGCCAACATTGCAATGCAGTAGGTTAAACTGTCTCTTACAACACAAGCATCCCATATTGAACTATCAGTTTGAATCCCAGATCCTCTGCTTCCAATCCAGCTCTCTGCTAATGCACCTGGGAAGGCAGCAGATGATGGTTCAAGTACATGGACCCCCATAACCCATGTGACCCAAAGTTCCAGGCTACTGGTTTCAGCCTGACCCAGCCCCAGACGTTGTGGCCATTTGGGGAGTGAATCAGTAGATGGAAAATATCTCTTTCTCTTTCTCTCTCGTTCTCTCTCTCTGCCATTTAAATAAATAAATCTGATATTTATCACTAAAATTATAGGATACTACCAAATTCACACCCAAAGGAAAATGCATATCCACAGATATTAAAGGACAAAACTACAATTTCTCAAAATATAAAAAAGGAATAATAAGACACAAGAAGAAATTGTCTCAAAAAAAGACTTGAAGATACACATAAAAGTTTTACCTTTTATTCCTATATCTAATGCAAGAGAAAAACATAAATATATAAAATTAAAAAGATATAGTTTATTGATAATAATATATCTTCTCTGCATCATTTGAGTAACAGTTTTCCAAACTATTTACTTCTTCAAGCAAGTCAGAATAAAGAACCAGGAAATTTACAAGACCCACTGGTTCCACTTTCCCTGGAAAAGGAAATCAACGAGTCAGAAAAAAAAAAAAAATCACATCAACTCTCCTTGAAATAAGTAAGGCCATTTTCCATACCAAGCTACATGAAAAGATTAAACACACATAACTACATGGATCACAATGAGAACAAGCAACATAATTTATAATTTACACGTTAAAAAAAAAAAAAAACAAGAATGTCTAAGATTGAAAACCACAAACAACTCAAGACCATGTTGAGATTACAGTGAATGACAAGGAAGCTTTTTCTGAGAAGTCCGGAATTCTTAATGGATACGACTAATCACTTTTTTCTAGCAATTCTCAACTTAATCTCATAAACACCAAATGGGTGATCTGGATTACTGACACAGTAATGGGCAAAAGAACAAAAGCTCTCAGAATTGTATACCATATGCCCATAAGAATTAATCAAGAGACATGGATCTTTAGTACATTCCCAACCTACTCAAACAAACGTAGGCATCTGAGAATCATTGCCCAGAAGTAGCAGCCTCCAAAAGGGAGATTCCCTAAGGGTTGGAACTAACAGAGAATATTAAACATAGATAGCTTTAATGGAAATAATTTCAAGATCTTCAATTTCCATATGTAAACTTGGGTGCCTGCATTACCGGGCCCCTGTTCTTCAGTCTTACCTCCTTTTGCACAATTACTATTCTTTCATTTTATAACAGAATGAATTACTGTTACCCCCATGCTAAATATTTTTTTAAGAGACAGGGAGAGAGAGTGCTTTCTCACCCATATGAGGCTTACTCCTCATATGTCAGCAACAGTAGAGCCTGGACCAGGAGAAAGCTGGGAGCCAGGAACTCAACCTAGTTCTCATTTGTGGGTGAGAGGGACCCAGCTACTTCAGCCATCACCTGCTGCCTCCCAGGGTGCACATAAGCAGGAAGCTAGAGGGGGGTAAAGACAAGACTCACACCCCAGCATGCTGATATGGGATGTGGGCATCTTAACTAGTGTCTTAACTACCAAGCCGAATGCCTGCCCCATCTTCAATATTCTAAGGTATACACAAGGTATACCCACAAGGAAAAACTGGAACATATGATGAGCTAAACCTCTTCAATCAAGGCACACAATCGGACTTCTTGTTTTTCCCTGTCTCACATATATTTCTATCGAGAGTAAATCTGGTGAAAGAATCTGGCCTGTATTGGGAATTTAGATACATCAGACTCCCTGGACAGCAAAGCCAGCAGAGGGAACCATAAGATATTGAAAATAGAGGTAAAGTCACAGAAACGCACTGTATATACCTTTCTCTGCCTAAGTACAAACACCTTAACATTAGGACACAGAAATGGTATAAATGCCAGAAAAAGATATTAGCCTATTTGTTTGAACTAGCATAAAGACAGAAGTTTTTAAACAAAAAGCCTAAATTTTCGAAGCAGAATGACAATAATTATTTCCAGAACTCTGTGTTTTTCATAACACACACACACACACACACACATATAAATACAAATACCTAATGACAAAAAAATAATTAAAAGTGCAAATCAAAATGCATTCCCAACCTTCCCAAAGTATATGGAATTTATTTAATAAGGTGTCTTTTAAGTGGAAAACCAACAGGTATGATTGATAGCCCTCTTAAAAACCCAGGTAAAGCCTTTTTGGTCAACTTCCCAGAAACTGTGAGAGTAAATGATTCTAATGACCAGGCAACAAAACCTTTTTGGAAGTCAGGTGGTTTCCAGATCTTAGCTTTCAACAAAATTGAAGGAAGACCAAATCTTAACTTTCCAGCACACAGAGTATTAAAAACAATGTATGATGACAGATCACCATGCAATTTTCAGTCCGCTGCACAGAAACATTTCAGAGATTGGGGAACGTTGCTAAAGCAATCCTCCTTCCACTCCCATCAATTATTTACCTGAGAGAGTTTATCAAGGTTAAATCTGAGCCCCTTTATCAATGTCCCAGTGAACAGTCACCCACAGGGATACAATCCAATTTAAGGGAAAGCCCCATATGTTTTGCTAAATGACATATCTATAATAGCATTTTTAAAAATAAACTTGCATTTTAATTCCAATTTCCAATGATTTTTTTGAGACAGAAGGACACACACGCACACACACACACACACGCACACACACACAGAAACACACGGGGTTATCTTGTATCTGCTGGTTCACTCCCCAAAAGCCTGTAACAACTGAGGCCCAAGCCTGGAACCAGCAGCCAAGAGCCAGAAATTCAATTCAGGTCTTCCATGTGGGTGGCAAATATCCAACTACGTAGGTCCTCACCTGCTGCTTCCCAGAGTCTGCTTTGGCAAGAAGCTGGAACTGGAAGGCAGAGGCCAGAATCAAACCAGGGATTCCGACGTAGGACGCAAGCATCTCAACCGCTAGGCCAAATATGCCTGCCCCTGGAGTAGCATTTTTAATGTTTAATAATTCTCCAAATGTAAAATACTTATGCTGTTTGATAAAGTATGTATCACTAATAGTTATAATGAAAACTCACTCTGCAAGAAATATTTTTAATAATTGGAGCTTCATACTTAAGAAATATTTTTAATTACATTTAAATGTATTTGCATGGTTTTTATTATAAGGGATTGTTATAGGGTGATCAAAGAAAATGTTCAAGCACAAAAATACATTAAATTAAAAAAATTTGCATGACAAATTGGATATGTAAGTCCAAGGAGAAAATAAAATGAGGTAAAGTTTCTGATCATTAAAGGGGGACTTTTAATATGTTTTTACACAGTGATGCTGGCTGTCAAATCTCCAGGGTTTGAGAATCTAGTAGATGCATTCAGAAGAGTGAATGTAAATTTTATTTTAAAATATCAATATTTAAAATCCACCAAAAACTCCTGTTAAATGTGTGCCAAAGCATAGTTAAATATCAACTTAAAAATGTTCAAGGGGATGCACAGTTTTGCAAGGTTCCTTTAGCAAACATGAAAGAAGGCTGAAGGCCCCTACCCTCTAATTCCTTGCACAGTTGTAGTTATGACAGCCATGCGCACTACAAGCTCCAGATTCAATCATTGTTCTGGGACACCCTGGTACCCACTGTCAAGTTCATCCAGTGAACTGAATTTTTAATTCCTTTGTTTACTCTTCCATACTTATACCCCAAATGCCTGAAAGTGTTGATTTTCAAAATGAAATAAAAATGTCATTTGCCAAGGGTTGCTCCCTGAGAACCTATTCAAGCTGGGTTTTATCAAAAATAGGAGATCAGATAAGCTGAACTTTGTCCTAAGTGAAGAGGCCAGGAGTTGAGTATCACACTACCTTAAATGCTGGGAATGACCTTTGGTAAATCATTTAACAGTCAGATGCTTCAAGCAGGCTCCCATTTATTTAAAAATAAATGTGGAGGAGATAAGAATTCTTGCCCTATTGCGAAAGAGGCCTCAAGAGGATTACTACATGCCTGGAAAAGCATTTCCAACTCCCAGAAGAAAGAGACAAGAAAGGACTTCTAGTTGTCATTTATTCCAGTGTATTCTCTGCCTCTGGATGAAACCTCAACAAATCAATTCCACACAGAGCTGGGGCTGCACTGGTATTTAATTACAGTGACTGGGAAGTCAAGAGGTTCTGTAATGAAAAAGGTTCCTGGTGATGCAGTTTGTGTGCACGGCCTCTCAGGCCCTCGGAAGTGCCCAATCTCTGTCCATCACATGCAAGATGGGCCGCCCATCATCAGACCGCTCAAGGACTGGGTACAACCAGCTCCAAGGCCCCCGCACTGCTCTTTATTTTCACTCAATTCACACAATATTTTAAAGCATATGGCTGTATCTGTACACATTCCTACAAATACACATATATATGCAAAATCATCTTAAATAATTCAACAGCCTAAGGCAAAAGAGAAAGAGGGGGGAAAAAAAAACAGGACTTTCAGGCCTTCCAGAAAGAGCCCCCAACACACATTTACAAATGCAGATAACATTCACTGAATCACATCCCCTGCTAAGTTCTACATAGCCAAGTATGGAAGAGAGAAAGTAGTTATTCTTTTGCTTTTCTATTATCTATTTATTTGAGAGGCAGGGACAGGAAGCTCTAATCCCCTGGGTGCCTCCCACAAATGCTCAACTTGGCTGTTGCTGGACCAGAACTCTCACAAGACGGTGACAGGAAACCAATAACTTGAGCCGCCTCCACGGTTTCCCAGGGTATGCAGGAGCAGGACGCTGGAGTCAGGAGCTGGAGCTGGGAATCAAACCCTAACCCTCGCTAGTGGGACACAGGCATCACAACCAAACGCCCACCCTCGAAGAGAACAGTTTTCCTCTCTGTCACTTAAAGAACAAAAAATTCCAAGTCGATTCTTAGTGAATAGACAAATGGTTCCTCTTCACTTCTCCTTTTCGTCCTGAGCTTAAGGAAACTGACAGAAAAGAGTGACAGAAGCTGGATGACAGCCAGCCCCTGGCCTGATTCCACATTCCCAGTGTCTCAGACCGTGCCTGGTATATCGTGGGCACAGAGCAATTACTTGTTACCCAGCGGTGCAAACAGGAAGGGCACTATCTCAGAACCACACATTTCGAAAGCACTGGGCAGGACAGTAACAGTTTCACAATGCAGCAGTTTTAAGTGAGTTTATTTAGCTTATTTGTACTGAAATATATGTAATTATAATGGGCGAAAGATTACTGAACTTAGACAAGGACTGGAGTGAGAACCCAAGGACTCAGATTCATTTCAAAAAGAAAAACTGCGACCTGAGTTGCAGTTTCTACTCCAGTCCTGTAAGGAGATTAAAAGGTGCAACTCCACCCTAACAGCAAGTAAAAAGCTGAACTAACTGAAAAACTGACAGTGCTTCTGTGATGTCAACAGAAATGGGGTTGCAGGGGAACCTGTACTGGAGGCAGCCAGGTAGATATGGAGAACCACGGTACATGGGAGCAGGAACTCACCAGCAGAAACCACTGGCAGCACCAGTACTTACTTTAGGTAAGAAAACTTAAAGAGTAATTGCCAAAATGCTGAACTTCACTGTAGACTGCTCTGAGAGTCAAAGACTCCATGGAACCCCAGATGGTTCCACAAGTTTTACTGCCAACACTGAGACCTATTCCTGGGATCACAGAACACCTGCCCTGCTCTGACATCTCATCCCCACCTACTAAAGGCCTCTGTTGTTAAAACACCGCCTCTCAGTTGGAGCAACATGTCCACCTGGAATATAGTTCTCTCCCAGCTTTCAAAACACACACAAACACACACACACACACACACACATACAATGCAAGGCATGCTAAAAGACATGAAAGCATAGTTTGCAGAGACAGGACAAGTCTCAGAACCAGGTCCCATTATCTCTGGCAGGAATGTTGGAATTATCAACCTAGAAATGTTTTTAAAAGAAAAGATATTAATATACTAAAGAGCTTAATGGAGAAAGTTTAGACAACATGCAAGAACAGATGGATCACGTGAGCAAACAGAGGGGAATTCTAAGAAACAGTCAAAAACAAATTCTAGAACTTAAAAATACTCTGGCAGAAATAAAGTTTACTTTTGATAGGCCAATTAGTAGAGAGGATAGCACTGAGCAATCTCTGTGCATGAGGATGCATAAAACTTTCAAAATTGAAAAGCAAAGAGAATGGAGATCGAAAAGGAAACCAACCAACCACAACAAACAAAAACCAAAAGAGAATACCCAAGAAATGAAACAACTACCAAAGGTATGACATACGCATAATAGGAATTGAAGCCAGAAAAAAGCGAGACAGGAACAGAAGCAATACTCAAAGCAATAATGACAGAACTTTCCCAAAATTGATGTCAAGTATCAAGCCACAAAACCAGTAAGTCCAAAGCAGCACAAATGCAGACACCCAACCCCACCCTCCACATACACACACCCCTAAGTATATGATATACAAACAAAATGAAATGTAAAGAAAATACTTTAAAAGAAGTCAATGAAAAAATCACCTTACCTATATGGGAACAAAGATAAGAATGATATCCAGCTTCTCCTCAGAAACCATGAAATTAAGAAGAGAGTGGAGCGAAATACTTAAAACGCTGAGAGAAAAATCTCACGGCCCAGACACTTCTCTTACTGAAAGGTTCATTTTTAAATATATACCTCAACAAGTGTATTTATTCATAAATATCTTAATAAAAATAATGACCAAAAATATCATAGAACTTTGCAGAAGCAAGCTAGGGGCTCGTCTCAGCTGCTGAGGCCAGTTCCCTCAAAGTGATTACTATACTTCCTGAACTTACTGTAACAGACCAAAGTATGGTTGATTATGGTTGATCTGTGGCAATATGAACTATATTAATTTCAATACATTTCATTAAGATGTTTTGCTAATTATATGTCCTGAAAATCTGTGATTATATGAACTCTGGTGATAATGACATTATTTACCTAGTTTCTTATTTGCATATGACTCAAAACATTTAAACAAATATGAACCCCAAATTCAAGAACTCCATGCCTTACCTAGCATTAAAATGAACCCAAATATTAAAGAAAAAAATGCAACCACAGTGGCCACCATTTATGGAGCACATTTGACCTTCTAGGCCCTGGATCAGCAAACTGAAGGTCTGAGGACCAAATCTGTCTGTTTTCATTAATAAATCTGCACTGGGCACAGCCATGCCCGTGTGTTTATATATCTTGTCTGTCTGCTTTCCTTCTGCCTCCTCAGATAAGAGTAACTACCACAGACCTATAGGGCCTGCAGGGCCTAAAATGTTAACTCCCACATCCTTTGCAGAAGGCACTGTACTCAGCATTTATATAGATTATCTCCTTACCTAGATCACTCCAGCAAGGTAGAAGTGATTGTTACACCCATCTCAGAAGAAAACTGAGGTTTCAATTAAATCAAGCCAGGCCTTCACCACAAATGCAATTACTGCAAGGTGGACGTTCTGAACTACCATGCTCTAGCAGGACAGAGCTGATAGGGATAACTTCACCCTACTATGATATAGCTTCACTAGTACAAAGGCACAGGGCCCAGGCCAATTTCAGAAACAGAGAAACTCCCCTACACTGCACTGCATGATTATCTCTGACACTTTCCCGCAATGATGTCTCAGGAGCGGCTCTTGCACCCTGCGGATGGAGACCCCCAGCCCCAAGCTGGCACTCCGCCTTTGCCCTGCCAACCTCCTCTCCATGTTATCACCATGCCAATCCCCTCTCCGAGTACTCTGTAAGTCATTAACTCAGAGCACACTGCTCATCCCCCAAGCTAAACAGACTTTGGTGAACCAACCTTAGATCCTAACCACAATATTTTTTTTTTTTTTGACAGGCAGAGATAGACAGTGAGAGACAGAAAGAAAGGTCTTCCTTTTTCCATTGGTTCAACCCCCAAGTGGCCGCTATGGCCGGCACATTGCACCGATCCAAAGCCAGGAGCCAGGTGCCTCATCCTGGTCTCCCATGTGGGTGCAGGGCCCAAGCACTTGGGCCATCCTCCACTGCACTCCCGGGCCACAGCAGAGAGCTGGACTGGAAGAGGAGCAACCGGGACAGAATCTGGTGCCCAAGCGGGACTAGAACCTGGTGTGCCGGCGCCACAGGGGGAGGATTAGCCTAGTGAGCCGTGGCACCAGCCCATAATAATTATTAATACTCAGAGGACTAGCATGAGAACCAAACTCTGAGAAACCAAGCATGCAAATCACTTTTCAGAATGCCAGTGTCTTCTAAGACAACAGAGACAGAGAGAGAGAAAGAGAGATCTTCCATATACTGCTTCACTCCCCAAATGGCCACAACAGCAGGGCTGGGCCAGGCCAAAGCCAGGAGCCTGTCTATTGAGGTCTGCCATGTGGGTGGCAGGAGCCCAAGCACTTGGGCCATCATCCACTGCTTTCCCAGGAGCACTAGCAGGAAACTGGATCAGAAGTGGAGCATTTGGGACTCAAACCAACTCTCACATGGGATGCCAGTATCGCAGATGGTATCTTACCCTGCTGTGTCACGCTGACACCAGACAACAGGTTTTTAGTTGCAGGGTTTATTTTCCCCCAAAATCTTAATAACAAAGAGAGAGCAAAAGGCAATCTAAAATTAATAAAAGCACTTTTCTTCTAAGGGATCAATTCAAGACACAAGTTTCCTTAAGTTGCAGATACCACAACAACAAAAAAAGGGGCATTTGGCTTAGAGCCAAACAGAAATCCTCAGAACATAAGTTAAGTCTGGGGCAAGGAGCCCCTCCCTCAGTTAACCTCCCAGCACAAATCACAGGAATATATAACATACACAACGGCCTTGTCCAACTTCCTAGAAACAAACCCATTTCATTTAAATTTGGTTTCATCTGATGCTTCCCAGACTTATTTGAGCGAAGAATCCACCCCCACCCCTTCCCCGAGGAACCATATTCATGCTGGAATAGTCCATCAACAAGCATGCCTTAGGTGTGTGCTGCGTGTCAAGCACTGACATAAGACTAGACCCAGAACCCGGGCAGGGTGCGTGATAAACACAGCACCGAACAGCGTGCATGGCAGCATCCCGTGAACGAGATTTGCGGGGGCTGGAAAACACACTCTGGGAGATGCGGCTACAGCAGAAGGACACCGACCTGGGCATCAGAGGAATGCCAGCCGGCCTCAGTGTGGACACGCGCCCCCTAGGAACACACCATGCGCAGGCTTCTCCCTCCGATTCTCCCAACCACGATTCTCCCAACCACGGCAAGGCTGGATAAAACCAGCTCTGAGATGCCGTCCCTTTTGCATATTCTGTCATTAATTCAATGTGAAATGAGAGAAACTAATAAGAAATTTCAATACACTACTTAGACACTTCAAAAGAAATACTGATGGCTCGGATAATGAAACTAAACGGGAAAAATGTCTCCAGGATGTATGTGCAGAATTTCAATGAGCCCAGGGTGGTGTTTTTCTGGAGTAATAATGAAGCAGCAAGAGTTTTAATAGGGAAACACCAGTACGCCATGATCTGATCCATGCCTTCCCCAGCTGGGGCATTCCCACACTCCCACCCCCATGCTGCAAGCTCACTCAGTTTCCCCGCAAGCCTGAGTCCCCCAGGGAAACAGGTTCTTCTGAGCCCCAGCCACCAGCCGGCCTTTCTTACCCAACCCAGACTGCCAACACTAGCCTTGTTTTAGGACTGCCTTCAAGGCCAACACTTGGCTGGACCCACCCTTCCCTGGCACCCTCATTACCATATTCCCAAGACTTGCCCTGTTGACTGTTGACCATGTCTTCCTCTGTCTCTCCCCCAGTCCTGAAACCGACTTCCAGCTGACCTTGTCACGTACAGAATAGAATAAAGAGCATGCCCCATCACAGGAATGCCAGAGAGAGCAACGGATTACTCCAGGAGAACAAAAACACAGTTTTGTGAGAGAGGCAAATATGTCCATGCCCACGCCCAGCTGAAGAACCATTCCCCAGCCTTGCAGCAAGGAGCCATGGGGCATATCTCGGCCGCTAAATATCAACCAGAGTTGTTGTGCAGCTGAGGTTACTTTGAGGGAGAGGGAGAACGTGTGGGGATGGAAAGAAAAAACAAGGGACTTGCAGGAACTTGTGGAGTTGAAGACGAAGAATGTGCGACGTGAAAGAAGAAATGACATTACAAGGAAGATGTTTTAAGTGGTAGATACAAGTAGGTGATAGAGAAAGCTTTCTACTGGCAAGCTCATCAACATGACCTCCTGAAAACCAGAGAAAGAAAAGCATTAGTGCTCTTCTCACGAAGCAAGTTTAGGAAAACTGTTTTAAAAGGACAAGAGGAGAACCTCTAGAAGTGTGAAGGTGTATTTACATCTTCGTGCAACAAGTCTCCAGATGGCTACAAGAAGACATCCCAGGTGAACAACCATTTATACTGCATCCTTCAGAATTTATCTCTCACGCAGATTCAGCATTCAGAAGTCATGGGTAACCAGTCCCAGTTCCACAAAGTACTATCTGTCACATTCTTTCAGACAACTTCGCTTCTAAGGACCCTGGAACTGGAAATAGGCAGAGCTGTTTTCCCTATCTGTAGCGACATCTAGTGCCGAGAAACTAATTTGCATCCTGTAGCATAACATTTACTCCATCAGTCAGGCCATCACCTTACATGCTTATTATAAAACAGGAACACTGTATTACTCTTAAAATAAATGGTTGATTTCCCATAACTGGCATTGCCAGTTGTCAACTGGCACCTTGAGAGGATACACTTGTTTGGTTGAGGTAAAGAAATCATTTTGTTTCTCAATATTTTGTTTGTTCTGAATGCAAAAGTAGCTTTACTTAACAGAAGACTAGGATGTTAAGGGATTCTGTACACATTGAAAGACTTCCTGCTAAATTTAACAAAAAGCACTTTGGCTTAATATAATAAATACAAGTCATTTACTGAAAACTAACTTTCAAAATCTCTGAAGGAGAATAATTTAAATGCAAATGAAGCCCTTTATAGAATGGTTTCTGAGGTGAATCTCGGCTCCAAATTTTACATATTAAAATTACATTCTCGCCTTGGATATTTGGCTCAGCCATTAAGACACCACCTGGAACAATGCATCCTATTGGAATGCCTGGGTTCATGTCCTAGTTCTGCTTCCACATCCAACTCCCTGCTATGGCCACCCCGGGAGGCAGCAGGTAATGATTCAAGTACTTGGGTCCCTTTCACCCACATGGGAGACCTGGATTGAATTCTCTCCTGGTTTCAGCTGGCCAAGTCCCAACTATTACGGGCATCATTTGGGGAGTGGCCAGCAGATAGAAGAGTCTGTCTGACTGACTGACTCTATCGTTCAAACAAAATGGGAACAAATTCTTTTTTAAAAATCACATTCTAAAAGATACAGTCTAGCCATAGACTCTTCATCAAAGTGAAGTACAATCTTGGCCTAAGAGAATGGGTGTTTGGATCCCATTCTTAAAGATAAGGAAGATATAACTGAAGTGCAATGGACTGGAAGTGAGGAAACAGATTTAGGCGGTTCTGGAGAACTTTGAGGCTAAGTTACTTACTTTCTCTTGACCTCAAGTACCTCATTTTAAAAAAGGAACAGAAGGCTGAGGGAGGAAAAAGGGAGGGGTTGGCCGTGATGTTTTCTTGGATCCATTATTCCAACACTCTGCACTCTATGAACACGATGATCTCTAAGATCTCTCTAGGCTTTTATTTAAGTTATTGCAATGTCCTAGCACTCTAAGGAAGACACTGTTAAGATAAATTAAGCCACAGACAAAAAGGTTAACTGTTCAGCCTACTGGTTAATACACTGGCTATGGTAGCCATGTCCCCTACCAGAGTGCCTAGGTTTGTTTGATACCCAGCTTTAGCTCGTGACTCCAGCTTCCAACCAATGCAAACCTTATAGGCTAATGGCGGAAATTCAAGTAATGGGTTCTGGCCACTCATGTGGGAAACCTGGATTGAGTTCCTGGCTCGCAGCATCAGTCCAGCCTGAATCTGATCATTACGGCCACCTGGAGAGTAAACCAATGGATAGAGGTTGTGTCTATTTTTGTCTGTGTGTGTGTATGTGCATCTCTGCTTGCAAATAAAAAAATAAAATTACAGCCTTCCACTCACTTAAAAAAAAAAAAAAGACAAACTCTGAATTGAAGTTGGGGTAGACCATGCAAAGATGTCTTTAAGATGTTCAGACGCTGACTACTGACCTGGATTGAAGACACTTTAAAACACATCCACTATGGCCCAGCATTTTCCAAACCAGTAAGTACTGTCTTAAAGCCTTTTAAAAAGGATCTTCAGAAGCCATGTCATTTAAGTGGGCTTTATTGCTGAACCAGTATATTCATGAAATTCTAGATAATAGAGGTTTTGCTGACAGAGAAAGTTTAGGTCTTTGTTTAGGTTACAAGGAATGCTTGACAAAATGTTTTGCCAAGATGAGGAAAGAACTCTAAGTAATTTAAAATATGCCTGAAGTGTTTTTCTTTTCTTTTAAGTCTCACTTTGCAAAAAAGAACTTTGACCTGGATAAAGAGAAATAGCTATGGCTTAAGGAAGCAGCTAAAAGAGGTAAAATGAAGTAGGGATGGATACCAGCAGAAACAGTAGTCAAACTCAACAATGAAAGGAAGTGGAGCAAGTTGCACCCAAAGAGCCAGCATATCTGGGAGGGCTCCATCGCACCCCTAGAATGCCTGCCCTGAGGGCTCCAAAAGGCTCTGCTGAATGCCTGTGCCAAGCTGGTGGCCCTGCAAGTGAGCGCTCCAGACGCCTGAATGCCTGAACAGCAAGTTTACGCACAACCACACTGAAGCCAGGGGGAGAAAGCTGGAGGAGCCCCCAGTGACCCTGCGACAAAGGACATTACATGCTGGCACAACTCACTTAATAAGGTCTGAGAGGAAGTCATTTGGAAAATGACACTGATAAAAATAAAAATAACGGGAAGTAATATGCCATTAGAAGATTCAAAATAGAACCATAATGTGATACAACCAGATACCTGCTAGAACGGCTAAAACAAAAAATATTTAAAAAAAAAAAAAAAAGCAAAGGATGGTAAGGACCTAGAACCCAGAGTTATTGGGCCTCAGTGAAGGCTGGAAAATTAATTTCAATATTCATTAAATTTGAAAATACACCCACGACATGGCCCAACATCTACTCCCAAATATACGCCTATTAAAAATATGTGCTTCCAGGGGTGGGTGTTGGACTAGTGATTCAAATGCTAGTTAAGACCCCACCATGTTTCACACTGGCGTGCTGGAAGTGGACTCCCAGCTCTGGTTTCTGCCTCCTGCTTCCTGCCAATGCACATCCTGGGACGCAGCAGTGATGATTCAAGTAACTGGACCCTGCCATCTATCCATCTATCCATCTATCCATCCACCCCCCCCCGTCTTCTATCCATCTATCCATCCACTTCTCTCTCTCTCTGTCTCCCTCCCCACCCCAATAAATGAATGAATGGATAAATAAATAATTTTAAACAAGACACATAAACAAACATTCACTAAAGGACACGTATGAGAAGGTTCATAGCAGCACTATTTCTAATAGCCAAAAACAGGAAACAACTCCAACTCAAAGAGTAGGATGAATAAAGTATAATACAGCCACATTACATAAAGCTCCACTACTATGTTCAAAGATAAGCATGGGTCTCACCAATGTAATACTAAACAAATAATGCCTGTCCACAAAATTTACCTTCTGTGTGCTCCATGTACATACTGTTAAAGCAGGGAAGCCTAGCTCACTCTCAGAAGCCAGGCAAGACAATTCTCAGGAAGGGAAAGCGAGTGCTCAAAGGGGACACGGCAGGGACACTGAGGCACTAATGATGTTTTGCTTCTTCACCTGTCTGTGGGATGCATGGGTGTATTCAGTTCACGACCATCCATCGGGCAGTACACCCGTGATCTGCATAGTTCTCCATGCATATGGAATGCACAAATGCCCGGGGGAAGGCAAGGCTCCGTGGACACATTCAGAAAGGAACAACGGTCCAAAAGAAAAGCCCAAAGACAGAAAGAAAGCCCTCACAGAACCCTGCTGAAGACCTGGAAAGGTGGCAGGGTCCCTGTACCCAAAGTGAGGCCACCAGGACATGTCCCATGGCTCCTAAAGGGCAACTTGAGTCCTTTCCAGGCAGGAGAGGTCCTCTAAGGCCACCAAGACCAGCCCTCCCAGTCAGGATTTTAAAAATTGAGATAGACGGGCTGGTTCCGTTGCGTACTAGGTTAATCCTCTGCAGTGCTGGCATTCCATATGGGCGCCGGTTCTAGCCCGGCTGCTCCTCTTCTGATCCAGCTCTCTGCTGTGGCCTGGGAAAGCAGTAGAAAATGACCCAAGTGCTTGGACCCCTGCACCAGCATGGGAGACCAGGAAGAAGCTCCTGGCTCCTGGCTTCGGATGGGCGCAGTGCCGGCTGCTGTGGCCATTTGGGGAGTGAACCAGTGGAAGTAAGACCTTTGTCTCTCTCTCTCACTGTCTGTAACTCTACCTGTCAAATAAATAAATAAAAATCTTTAATAAAAAAAATTGAGATAGACAGAGCATGCATCTTTTTGTCAAAATCACATCATTTGTTAGCAATAGACCCAGGAGTAAAAACCAAGTCATTTCCGTTAATAAATTAGATAACTGTAAAACAGCCTATTTCATAAGAAGGAATTATGGAATCGTTCAGAATGTATGAGAACTCAAGAAGAGACAGGGCTTTTGTGAATTTCATGCAAGTGACGTAAGCAGTGAGAAGTCAATGCACCACACACGACATCCCCAGGGGATGGAAGGAAACCTCTAGATGTGGAAAGGGAGGGCCATGGCCCAGAAGGCCCTGGGAAGGCAGCACACCGCAGATACCACACAGCAAAGCTGTCCCGGGCCTCAGTGCGTCACTCACCAACACCTGGCACATTGGCCAGAGAGCACATTTCAGATCTTGTACATAAACAACCATCATTTCAATAAAGGGCAAAAGAACAAATACATAAAAGCAAGTCTCATATGAAGCTAAATATTCCCTACAAAGGTAGGCAAAAACAAACTGCTGGCTGGATACATTAAAAAAAAAAAATCTGAAAGATGCCCAGAGAAATCATTAATATAAGAACAAATGCTAATAACATTTGTAAAGCACAGTGACATCCAGAGAAAACTCTAGAACTCGTGGCTTACGGAACAGACAAGAAGCGATCCAAGGCAGAAGAGATAAGCAGTCTGATCTTGGTGGAAATCAAAATCGGCGTTGTGATTAAAGAGCGAGCATTACAAAACACAAAGCAAAAACCTGAGCCATTATTTCAGAAAACAAATCTTGTCTTGACATTTGCAGAGATGACAGAGCAGATGGGGCCTAAGCAGTGACCAACCTTTACTGCAGTTTCTAAAACATGATCAAACTCACTAGGAAAAATCATTTTTTAAGACCATTCTTTCCTATCAATCTTTATAAGATAAAAAAAGCACAAAAGGGCCAGCGTTGCGGCTCACTTGGCTAATCCTCTGCCTGTGGCGCTGGCACCCCAGGTTCTAGTTCTGGTTGGGGCACCGGATTCTGTCCCAGTTGCTCCTCTTCCAGTCCAGCTCTCTGCTGTGGCCCGGGAGAGCAGTGGAGGATAGCCCAAGTGCTTGGGCCCTGCACCCGCATGGGAGACCAGGAGGAAGCACCTGGCTCCTGGCTTTGGATCAGCGCAGTACGCCGGCTGTAGTGGCCATTTGGGGGGTGAACCAACGGAAGGAAGACCTTTCTCTCTGTCTCTCTCTCTCACTGTCCACTCTGCCTGTCAAAAAAAAAAAAAAAGGACAGGAGAACAACCCAAAAATAAAAATAATAATAAAAAAGTCAATATACTATTGTGTGAAAAAACAAGAACTGAGAAGGCAATTAAAGTGAGATCAGTTTCAAACAATAAGAACCAAGACAGCCTACTGGGGGCCAGGAATCCAGATTCCATGGCAGGTTCAAAGGCTGCCCTCACTTCTTCCCCCCTTAAATGTGTGCTTTCCGGGCCTCAGTCTCCACATCTGTAGAATGGAAAAATTGAGAATACCACTTTCACATTGCTTTGAGATGGTGTACTCAAATAAATATAGATAACAAAACTGAGCTGTGTGCTCATGGCTGCTAGACACCTGAAATATGGTTAATGTGGTGGAAAAACTGAACTTTTCATTTACTGTCTCAAATTTAAAACCACAAATAAGTTACTGGAAAACTTTCAAGTGTATTTACCATATTTAACATGGGAATCTACTTTCCAAATGTAAATTTTTTATTAGATTTATGTATTTATGTGAAATAGTTACACAAAGAGAGGAGGAGAGGCAGAGAGAGAGGTCTTCCATCCACTGGTTCACTCCCCGAATGCCTGCAATGGCCAAAGCCGTGCAAGGGCCCAAGGACTTGGGCATTCTTCTACTGCTTTCGTAGGCCATAGCAGAGAGCTGGATCAGAAGTGGAACAGCTGGGACTCGAAACGGCACCCATATGGAATGCCAGCACTGCAGGCAGCAGCTTTACCCACTACGCTGTAGTGCCAGACCCTCAAATGTAAATTATATAAAATCAATATATAAGGGCTGGCGCTGTGGCATGGCGGGTAAAGTGACACCAGCATCCCATTTGGGCATCTGTTTGAGTCCCAGCTGTTCCACTTCTGATCTAGTTCCCTACTAATGTGCCTGGGAGAGAGCGGAAGATGGTCCAAGTGCTTGGGCCCCTGCAGCCTGAAGGAAACCAGGAAGAAGCTCCTGGCTCCTGGCTTTGGATCAGCTCAGCTCTGGCTGTTGTGGCCATTTGGGAAGTGAACCAGCAGATGGAAGATCAATCTCTCCCTCCCTCTGTGACTCTGCCTTTCAAATAGATAAATCTTTAAAAAAGAAATATAGATCAATTACACCTGATATAAATTTAGCAACTAGATTGATATGTAATATAAATATAAAAGTGATGCCAGTTGACATATTACCAAAAATAGTATAAATATTTATTTTTATAGTAAAAATACATCAAAATGGTAACACTTTTCACGTAATAGGTTAAATAAGACATATGAAGGTACTTCAAAAATCTGTGGGAAAACAGAATAAAAAATAAGTCTATTTCTGTACCAAAAATGTTTGACACCCAGTTTTTTTTAAATAATAGGCATTCTCCATGAACTTTCTGGAATATCTTCATGCTATTTTAGTATATATGCTGCTGCAGTGAGCACAAATACCTTACTAAAATTAGTTTTCACTATTTCTTTCACTTTTGTCTAATATGGCTACTAGAACATTGGAAATTGCATGATAACTTGCATTGCATTACAGTCAGACAATGCTAAGAACAATGTCTGGCATACAGTAAGAGGGAAATAAATATTATCTATCACTATTCTATTATCATAATTATCGGATGTAAGGTAGTCTGGGGGTGGTCAAAAACAATTAACATGTGTTTTTACCCTCTAAAACTGAGCCTAGTTAAGGGAAACCAGACATCATGACAATTTCACAGGACACAAATCAAACATATATCTAAGAAAAGAGAGGACTTACAAAAAAAATCCATAAAAGGATATAGTAAACGCATTGAAACTTTTTGAATTGCTATTCTAAAGACTGACAGAAATTAGGATTCATTTGTGTTACTCATCCAATTGAAACAGATCCAAATAACAGAAAAAAAGAAAATCCTGGGAGGAAACAACAGAGACTGAAGGCAAATGTCTCCTGTTTGTAAATGGCCTGGGTCTTGCCTTGCTCCCCTGGCCCACTCCACATTGAGAGACAGCTGGGTGGGGAGTGAGGGAGGGAGTTTGGATCGGGTCACAGAGATCAGGCAGGCGTGCAGGAGAAATGCCACTGGGGCCAAACTCTCACCTTGATGAGAGCCAGAGCAGGAGGCCCTGTAACTGCATTCACCCAGCAACACAGGCAGAAGAACATTCCTAGACATGCTACTCATGATAACCAAAAAACTGGCAACTAAAACCCAGAGACTGCCAACAGGAGAATGGATACCAACAGCACACTAGCTGCCGTCTCACAATAGAGGCGAACAAACGATGGCTAAACACAGCATGCAGGAAATCTTGGCGACACACACTGCACCACAGAAGCCAGGCACTGAAATGGATAGACTGCATGTGTCCATTTGTAGGAAACTCAGGAACGGGCAAAACTCATCTACGTAACAGAGGTCAGGATAGCAGTTACCTTTGGGTAAGGGGGACAGAAAGTAACACACTGGGAAGGGACAACGGGGAACCTCTGGGGACCTAGAAACGCTCTCCATCAGGATCTGGGTCGGGTTGCGTGGGTGTACACAGATGCTAACACTCATGAGGTGCACGGATCATATTTGCATACTGTGTATGTTAAAGCTCCATAACATACTCTATCCCATCAATAAATGACTAGTCAGCTGAAATTTCCTTTCTCATCCCATCCCCTACTATCTTCAAATGTTTACATCACTGTACAATTTGGGGGCTGCAAAACACTACAAGTCATGTGTACCATTTTATCTTATGAGCCTACGTTCAGGCAATAAATGATACAGGCGTGTTTTAAGGGATGATCTCCCACATGCTTTAGGGTCATGGTTCCCAGTTCTTGTGAAGCACAGGGCACTTGTTTAAAAACTGGGATTTTAGAGGCACCACTGCTAACAATCCTTCCACGAGTCTGCACAGGGATGAGAAGACTGTTTTGTAAAAGTTCCCAGAGTGGTTCTGAGTGGAAACCCCTGCTGTATGGAAAATCAACTTCTCATGACATAGAGGACAACTGATGGTTAAGGTGTCGTGGATGAGAAACTGGATCGAGTAAAGTAGCATCACAGCAAGTTCTGTTTCTTGGTTTCAGTCGGACCTACTAAGAGAGCCAGCATAGTTTCACTTCATTCAGTGGCAAGGACAAGAAAGGCTTAATTAAATATAATGAAATACATTGGGCCTAGAGGAAAGTGGCCATCTTTGGTCATGTCTGTGTTAGATTATTTCAAGGAGAAATCAAATCTATTGGGAACAGACTCTTCTCCTCCACGTTACATACAGAGTTTGTTCAGGAAGGCTGCTTTTAACTGGCAAAGCTGAAGCTATAAAGCACTAGATATGGTGATAGGGATTTACAGCTATCTCCCTCCTTGCCAAGTATCAGAAAACCCTGGTAATAAATATCCACATACAACCCAGCTCCATATTTCTCTTCTCACTAGATGCCCGCTGCTAATTGTCCTGGCTTACAGATACATACTTCTTGAAGCCATCACTTTCACTAAGAGACTTGGAGTTCTGCTGCCTGGAGTTCAGAGAAACTGCTGTCATCCTTAAATAATACAAAGGCAAAAAAAACCAGGGTGCTTAGGAACAGTAATCTCCTAAAACCTGCTGCTGTGGTGCAGATGGGGAGCACAGCCAGGCAGCCACTCATGGTAACAGTTGCTAGGGAGACTGGGTTAGGAAACATCAAGCTCAAGGGGTCAACTGGAAATTAAGCCAAATTCAAAAACTGCACATGAGAGGCTGGAAAAGAGAACACACCCACATGTAGAGCTCATTTTTAAACCATGTATGCCATTTAAAAAAGAAAAGCCATTCATTGTGTGCCACCTTTCTGTTCTCACACCAGAAAAAAGGAGTGCTCACACCGTGCTACACATACTGGGCAGGTCCTTTCACACAATTTTCCATCTGCTTATGGGATTTCTGGGTCCTAGGCAAAGTATTTGAAAGTATTTTCCCTTGGGGAATATATGAACGCTACCATTTGTATCTGCACCTCCTGTCTGCCCTGAGCAGTTTGTACACTACAGTTGGTGACAGCGGCTCTGCCTAGGGTGGAAATGTGCAGAGCCAGAGATTCACCCGTTCCCCCATTCCTAGCACACAGCAGCTGTGGTGAAGGGCTGGACCCCACCCCAGCTCCAAAGGTGGGCTCTGAATCATCTCAAACACTCAGGGCAAGCCATTCTCTTATCAAGGTGACTGGCGGAGATAAGCCAGGTCCAGGCCAGCATAGTCTTCCTGGCCCCGAGGACTGCTCCAGAAACTCTCCAATCAGCGTGAAGCTCGGGATGACACTGGCGACTCAGAAGCTGGACTGAAATCTGGATAGTATGGAAGAAGGGGACACAGCTGGGTCTGCTGCTCTCACACTGCCAGGCTGAGGGCAGACAGCCTGCAGATGAAGCAGAATCTGAAACCCTCACAGACAGCAGGTACCCTGAACAAACCAGGCCTACATCCCACCCTATCGCCACTTTTTGTGTACCAATAAACCCTTGCTCCATTTAAACCAGTTTGGAATTTGGTTTGCTGTTATTTGAAGTAAATAAACACAAAATGCTACATGTCTAATTGGTAACTGCATCTTCTACCTGTATAAAATGTATGTACCTTAAAAAATGCATAAATTAATAATTTCTTTTTTTTCCTGTCCTCAAATAGACATCATTAGCCATCCAATTTGACATCAAGGAAGAAGGATTCAGAGAAAATAAAAGTAACAAGAACAAATGGATCCTGTTACTGCAATGCATACAATGCTGACTATGAGCCAAATGCCTTCCCACAGGCTCATCTCCCACTATAGATGATCAGGTAGTACGACTGGCTGCATCTCACAGTGAGGGTCTGAGAAACAGAAAGGCCAAGGTCAAGACAGCCAGAGCCAGAGAAACGGCAAATAATGGAGCCACAGTAATGCACAGGCAGGACTCACCAGTGCAGGGAGGCCGACAACCTCTCCTTACTCCCAGGCTCACTGCTACTCTACTGCCAGCTCCTCCTCTCCAACCTTACAACTCTTAGAAATCATCCAAGGTGAGTTAAATGTGCTCCTGGGTGACATAAACAATAAACTCTCCTGTACCATGAAATGGCCAATTTTTAAGCTTTTTTGGTCAACTAAGCCAAGTCCCTACAATTTAGCACCCACTGAGCACAGGTGTACATAAAGCCCACTTCCATATGACCAGGTAATCTTTTCCTCCCTGACTGTGGCAATAAATATGCAGTAAGAGCCCATCAGCACACATGCCTCACTGCAGAAGATCAGAAGCAAAATCCCTTATGTATTCCAAATAATTTATCTTGTGGTGCCAACATTGAACAAGGCGCATTTGACTTCTTTCTGAGCCTTTTGCTCCAGAAATGTTACTCAAAAGTAAGAACCAGCATATACTTGGAATAGCTTTATTTATGGGCAGTTCCTGCAAAATGAGAACTGCGGTGAAAAAGATGGTAGGCTTGGCATTATTAACAACAGCAGAGCCGGGGCTATGAATAGCTTGGCTAGGCCTCTGACCCTGCCCAGTGCTGTAGTGCTGACAGCCATCTCCCCTGTTAATTATCAAGTCCCAGTTGCAGGGAACAATGGACTTTGTTTATTACTTTGCCTTTCATCTTAAAAAAAAAAAAAAAAAAAAAAAAAAACAGTTGCAAGAGCAGAAAAGAGAGAACACACAGTTTGATGGAAATTAACAGCCGGAATCTAACTTTAATGAGAGGTTGACAAATTAACAACTGTATACTAGAAAAAAGTACAGTGACATCTTTGTCCTCTTGCTTGAAGATCAAGGAGGAGCCAATGAGCTCGTATGTGTGAAGGCACCTCAAAAAGATGCAGCACTTGGCACCTGAGACCTCCACAGTCACTTCTACCCAGACAGACACAAAGTCATTCACGCCAGTCTTCAGATTAAAGCAGGGAGAAAAACGCTTCCTCATAATCCTCCTCCAGTCTTCTCTACTGCAAACCGCCCCTCCCCACACACATCCCAAATCCTCCCTCCTCTCAATATGAGGCTACTTCAAAGAATTTGTAGAAAATGGAATTCAAAGGTAAGTTTATTTTGGTACAAAAATATTTTTGAAACCCACATGTAGGTCATTCATAATACACATTTTCCATGAACTGTGAATATTTCAAAAATTTTTGGCACCTAAGTAAATATATCTTTTAATTGCCTTTTCTATGAATTTCACCAAGTTCCCTTGCACTCTTTTCCATGGATGAAAGGAACACACGCTAAGACAAACACACAAAATTGTAAGCCACTGGGGCAGGCAGGGAAGGCAAGGGAGCAAGAAGACTAGAGAAAGACAACACTTAGAGCGGATCTTTTGCAAAAATGGCAAAACCATTGCTTTCTTTGTACCTGTGTGTAATCCCCTCTGTCTCCCTCCGGTTTTAGTCATATGACTAGCTTTCGCCAATGAGACATCAGCCAGCGAGATGCAAGTAAAGCTTAGAAGTGCTTGGACAGTGGGGCTTACTCTCTCGTGCTGTTCTTAAGACTCTGAGACCACTAACCTGATGGAGATGGGGAGACACAAGGCCAAATCATCCCCAGCTGACACGGCCAGTCACCAGCCCCGTGAGTGAGGCCATCTCGGACCACCCAACCCCAAGCCTCAAAGGAAGGCAGCAGAAGTAGACTGAGGCAGCTGGGGCCACAAAACCATGGCAGACCATCCCGGCTTGTTTAAGTCACTAGGTTTTAGGGTGGCTTGTTATGCAGCAAATCCTCAGACTTGCCCTGAAACATCTTAAAATGGGAAAACACAGTTGAGTTCAACAATTATTCGCTGAAAGCTTCCTATTATAAACAACTACGACCCAGACCCTAGAATTCATGAAATACAAACGTGAGCAAAAGGTGTCCCCATACCTGAAGGACAAGACCCAGGTTCTCAGACCTCAAGCTACAGCTAGGGTGAAGGCTCAGGCCTCACTCCCCCTCCTCCCCAGGTGGCCTGATGCTCACTAGTGCAAACAACTACTCCAGGAACACACACTGTGCAACACCATTACAACCACCCACTCATTCAGGATTCAGACCCACTGAGCGAGCAGTGAACAAAACACTGAACCCACTGTGATGTGAACTGTGTCCTTGAGGAGTTTACATGCTAGTGGACATAAGTTCATAAAATGCTTTCTATGTTTTGGAGGCTCTTCAAAGTGCTTTAAGTGTGTGTGTATATATGCACACATACACACAAATATATAAATTCATTTAGCCTAAGTTACCTGCTTAAGTAAGCTTCAGTAACAAAATACCATAAGTGAAAATGGAAGGCTTACTTGTTTTATCTAATCTGAGGCCTCAAACATCAAAGAGTCTGGGAGAGGGACTCCTCTGTTTTATCCGCTAATGCAGTTTAGGTCTGTTTCCATTAGAAATCAGAGGATGTGACAAAGTGACACCAGACAACGGGAGGTTCACAGAGGAACACTCGACTGTGGCAACGTTTTCTGGCATCTGAATGCAGTCTGGGAGAACAGGGATGGTTTGCAATGCTGAGAGTTATGCCTAATAAACAAGATGATCCTGATGGACAAGGCTTGATGAAGGAAAGGAGGAAGGGACAGAGGGATGGCTGGGTGAAGGGGTGAAGGGATGAATCGATGGCAGGAACAAACTGAGGCAAATTGGGAAGCCATTATGGGAAGGAAAATTTCTTTTTTTTTTTTTTTTTTTCTTTTTTTTTTTTTTTTACAGGCAGAGTGGACAGTGAGAGAGAGAGACAGAGAGAGAAAGGTCTTCCTTTTGCCGTTGGTTCACCCTCCAATGGCCGCCGCTGCAGCCGGCGCACCGTGCTGATCCTGGCAGGAGCCAGGAGCCAGGTGCTTTTCCTGGTCTCCCATGGGGTGCAGGGCCCAAGCACCTGGGCCATCCTCCACTGCACTCCCTGGCCATAGCAGAGAGCTGGCCTGGAAGAGGGGCAACCGGGACAGAATCCGGCGCCCCAACCGGGACTAGAACCCGGTGTGCCGGCGCCGCAAGGTGGAGGATTAGCCTATTGAGCCACGGCGCCGGCTTGGGAAGGAAAATTTCAAATGCACAGTGATGCCAGGGATTTCTTTATCAACAGAGGCAGCAGTTCTAGATTACTGGAATGCCAGCATGTCAACAGAGTGTTCACTTTTTATTTCTTCTTTATTTTCAAACTTTTGAAAGCTTTTAAAGTTTTTTTTTTTAATTAATTAATTTATTTGAAAGGCAGAGTGAAAGAGAGAGAAAGAGAGATAGGGATAGGCCGGCGCCGCGGCTCACTAGGCTAATCCTCCGCCTAGCGACGCCGGCACACCGGGTTCTAGTCCCGGTTGTGGCGCCAGATTCTGTCCCAGTTGCCCCTCTTCCAGGCCAGCTCTCTGCTGTGGCCAGGGAGTGCAGTGGAGGATGGCCCAGGTGCTTGGGCCCTGCACCCCATGGGAAACCAGGAAAAGCACCTGGCACCTGGCTCCTGGCTCCTGCCATCAGATCAGCGCGGTGCGCCGGCCGCAGCGCGCCGGCCGCAGCGGCCATTGGAGGGTGAACCAAGGTATCCTTGCTGTGAAGCAGCACATGACTGTCTTCTATATCTTTAAAATGACAATGAGGTCAGAATTCTGATCAATGAATACTGAAACAGCTGTTGGCAAGGAAGCTGGCAACCCATGGCTGAAAGAGATTTCTCCTCCTTAATCCAAAATCTGGGGAAAACTGATGTCTCTAAATAAAACTCTACCCCCCACCTACCCTCATTTTCAAGCCTTATACAAAGAATAGGTCAGGATTAGCTACACTTAAAGGAGAGAGGCCAGACCCCCCCCCAAAAAAAAAAAATGCTGGCATCCCATATTCCAGAGAGCAGAGGATGCAGCCTCCTGGGCAGCAGGGATCCAGAAGACCACAGGAAACGTGTTTTCCAAACCTAAGCTGCCAACAGCCCAGTTATCAGTGCTGCTTCCAAGCCAGTACACTCCCCAGCACATGTCTTCCCAACAAAATGGAAAATTACAGACATCCGGGGGGAAAATGCTTTATGAGTTGCCATATCTTCCAGAGACAAAAAGTTCAGGTGCCTGACTCCACCACAGAGCAGAAATCAGTTGGCTGACAGTGTGTTTCTCTATGAAATCCCAACTCAGAAAATCTTAAGCCAGGAACAGACTCCAATTTCATTTTAGTATGATTCTCATTATTCAAAACTTTAGTGAAAAGCCCCCTTCCATCAAATGTGTCATGCGCCCCTGCCATTGGCTTGTATGTCATGCCTCTTCTAATCACCTGAGGAGGCCAGGCAAGACATGGATACAACTTAAACAAAATCACTTGCAAGGCGATCCCACTGCCACATCACTTCAACCGTGCTCCAGCCTCCAAATTCAGTTCAACAAACACTAATTGTTTTCTGTCTGCAATGCACAAGCTCTCAAAAGAGTTCAAGGAGACATGGAATTAAAACAATGCAGGGGCCTGCACCATGGTATAGCGGCTAAAGCCACCACCTGAATTGCCGGCATCCCATATAGCCACTAGTTCGAGTCTCAGCTGTTCTACTTCTGACCCAGCTCTCTGCTAATGCCTGGGAAAGCTGTAGGAGATGGCCTTAAGTCCTTGGGGCCCTGCACCCACATGGGAGACCCAGAAGAAGCTCCTGCTCCTGGCTTCAGATCAGCCCAGCTCTGGCTGTTGCGGCCATTTGGAGAGTAAACCAGTGGATGGAAGACCTCTCTTTGTTACTTTCTCTCTCTTTCTCTCTGCTTCTGCCTCTCTGTAACTCTGCCTTTCAAATAAATAAATAAATCTTAAGAAGGGGGGTGGGAACAATGGTACAAATCGGGTGGGGGTAAAAGGGAACTCTTTGTATTACTACCTCACAATTTTTGTCTTGTAAATTTAAAACTATTCTGATATAAAACTTTTTTTTACAAAATAAAAAGATGATACAAATTTCCCATGAACTTTCTGAAGTTCACACATACATACTGCAGGTTGAAGATTTCTTATTCAGAATGCTTGGGGTCAGAAGCGCTTCAGGTTTCAGATTTTTTTCACACTTTGGAGCATCAGCCTTTACATGAAAGATCTTAGGGATGGGACCAAGTCTAAACACAAAATGTGGGGCCAGGATTATGGTGCAGTGGATTACGCCATCCATATCCCTGGCATCCCGTATCCCATATTGGAAGATCTCCCTATGTCTATTGTTCTGCCTCTCAAATAAGTAAGTAAATCTTAAAAAATAAAACACACACACATATCACACACACACACACACACACACAAAATTCATTTATGTTTCATGGAAACCTCATACACACAGACTGAAAGATACTTTAAACAATATTGATAGTTCACCTGTATTTTGACTATGATCTGTCACGTGAGGTCAAGTGTGAAATAATTATTCACTTGTGGCATCGTGTTGATGCTCAAAATTTTTCCAATTTTGGAGCATTTCAGATGAGAGATGCTTAACTTGTAGCTCCATACAAAATCTGAAAAACCAATCACCATTCAACTTATGCTCACATGAGGCTCATTCTGTCTGGGAAAGCCTCCCAGATGACAGTGGATGGACTTAGGCAAGCTGCTCCCTCCCCACTCACCCAGGGCCAAGCCACAGTCAGAAGCCCTATGCAGGGCAATGGAAACACAAAATCCAGACAGACGCCGGCGTAATCAAAAGGCGTGTTTCCAGCAAGGATGAGACCCTATTTATTGAAAAATGAGAGGAAAAGCCAATGCTAGTGGGATTCGATCCGAGCGCAAGCCCAGGGCCGCCCGCACCACTTTGCAGCTCTGCTATGGACAGGCACTCCCAGAGGCAGCCCTCCCTTCTGCCGCACCATCTGTCAAGACAGGAGCCAGCCTGATGCTGCCGTCCAACTGCCTGTGATTTATTCTGAAGCATGGAGCTCAAGGAGTTATTTGGAAGTCAGATAACAAACCTTGAGCATTTTTCTGTAACCATTTATAAAATGCTGGAACAGAGAAACCAAAATGTGTACAAGGCAGATAAACCACAAAGGGGCATAAACATGTTGGGGGTGGGGTGGAGAACAATGTTGGGGGAGGGGAGTGGGAAAGAATTGGAGGAGGATTCGTAAAGAATCGCTTGAACACAATCACCACTCATAAAACTTATACCGGGCTTGTAAAAAGCCAGGCCAAAAGGGGCACAGAGGGGTACAATGTATGGCTACCAAACCACTATAAACACTGCACGCTACAGCTATGCAAAAGGGAAACCACAGAAAACCCCCGAAGCCAAGGCGCGCAGAAGCTGATCTGGCACAATATTAGCGCCTGAGTCCCAGGAGAGTCACGGCAAGTTAGGACAAACTTACCCCAGGAGGAAAATCACATTGAGCTAGGAGGACAGCCTCTACAAGGCAAGAGTATATTAACACACCAGGTGATGAGGGGCTGGCAGTGCAGGCAGGAGATCAGGTACATAGCACACTTTTGTATCAGACAAAGTCTTACCACAATAAGAAACTACTTCAGTATTGAAATCCAAGAGACTTTTAATACAGGGAATTGGTGTCTAGCCTTAAAGAGCCAGGAAGCCACTGGGGACAGTGAGGCCACCCACAAACTGGCAACAACAGGGAAACAGCATTGCCCCCAGACAGAAGGGGCAAAGTGAAGAAGGGGCATCTGTGGAGGCCAGGGCTGTGTCACCAGGGTGAATCAGTCTTCAACAGTGGAAGCTGAAACCATGGACAACAGGCCAGTCCCTGGAGAGCCTTGCAGGGCCAGCATCGGGCGGGTCTGTTTCTCTCCAATCTCCCACAGGGGTGTGGACCAGGGCAACCCAGCAGAGCAGAAGGGAAGGGATGGATCTGAAGACAAAGACGTCTAAGACTGCTCCACTGCTCCTCTGTGTCAGCACACGACCTGCAGGTGCAGGGGAAAGCCATCATTCCTAACCAGCTCTGGGGCAGTGCTGATGCTGCAAGCCCATGAACCCCACTTCCAAGCAGGGATCCAAAGCATCCAAGTACAGGGCCAGCAAAAGGAACTCAGCCATCCTCCTTCCATAAATTAACAAAATGCAGCCATGTAGGAGCCTTTCAAACATGTAGAGGTGGGAGCAGGACTGGGGCAGGGCCGCTGCCTGCACAACCCTCTCAGGTCACTATTCCCACCATGTCATCCTATCTCTATGATTCACAGTCATTCCAGGCTAAATTGTGTCCCCCAAAATCTCGCATGCTTAGCCCTCAGAGTATGACTATATGTGAAGATAGGACCTTTACTTAAGTTCATATTTATTAACTAAGGTGATTAAGTTAGAATGAGGCCAATTGAGTGGCCCTGATTCAATATGACTGTTGTCCTTATAAGAGGTGATGGGAGCCGGCGCCGTGGTTCAATAGGCTAATCCTCCGCCTAGCGGTACTGGCACACTGGGTTCTAGTCCCAATCAGGGCGCCGGATTCTGTCCCAGTTGTCCCTCTTCCAGGCCTGCTCTCTGCTATGGCCCGGGAGTGCAGTGGAGGATGGCCCAAGTGCTTGGGCCCTGCACCCCATGGGAGACCAGGAGAAGCACCTGGCTCCTGCCTTCGGATCAGCACGGTGCGCCGGCCACAGCGCACTGGCCGCAGCGGCCATTGGAGGGTGAACCAATGGCAAAGGAAGACCTTTCTCTCTGTCTCTCTCTCTCTCTCTCACTGTCCACTCTGCCTGAAAAAAAAAAAAAAAAAAAAAAAAAAAGAGGTGATGGGGACCTAGGAAAACCAGGAGTCTGGCACACAGATAAAAGGGCCTGTGAGGACCCAGAGAGCAAGGAGCCACCTGCAAGCCAAGGAGAAACCAACTTGCCAACACCGTGATCTTGGGTTACCAGCTCCAGGACTGTGCTTGACAACATTTCTGCAGCTTAGACCAGCCAGTCTATGATATTTCTATTATGGCAGCTCCAGTAGATTAACATAAAAGTTTTTATTTTTGCTTCTCGTTGCTCACTGCATCCCATTAAGTTTTCCTGACACGTCTGCATGTGACAAGCAGAGCTCTAGGAGCCTGCTAAACAGAATGAGAAAGAGATGGGCTGGGCCAGACCCTGTTCCCGCTGCTCTATGAGTACCAGATGCGACGGCAGAGAGAAGGAGAAGACAAGATTCCCTAACTCAGATGCTGACAGACACTGTGACCCAAGTAAAACTAAATGCTACGAAAACAAAGGGGAAAATAAAATCACCCTAACTGGGGAGTCGGGGAACAGGTGGGGTGGCCATCAGGGAGGGCTTCAACAGGGACTCTGACAGAGGCACAAAAGAGAGGAGCATTCCATGTGATGGAGCAACTCAAGCAAAGGCCAAGAGACACTCAGAAACCCAATGCCCAGGCGGGGACCAGCAAGCCAGCAGGCAGCAGCATGGCCAAGGTTGGGCAGACAGAACTGTGACACAGCAGATGGGACCCAGCAGAGACCAGTGCCCCTAGAGGCCAGGCAAGGAAGTATGGACTTGGGCAAACGAGGACCATAAAATTAGGGGCAGCAGAGTGGACACAGAGATTACAGTGTCCCTTTAAGATAAACTCACGTTCTGTCTACTTTCCAAGGAACTCGGAACCTTTATTATCTATTACCCTGTTAACTCAGACGTGGGGGAGCGGGTGCTATCTGCAGTGACTTCCAAGCTGGGATCCAGGGTAAGTGACAGTTGTGGAAGAGAGTCACAAGCCAGTGTGAGGCGGACAGGGAACTGAAGGTCCAAGCTCCAAGTTCTGCAGGTCAGAGCCCGAGGCTGCAGACACTAATACTGTGCTGCCACCATCTCAGTGCCTTTTGTCAGAGCAGAACCCTGCCGCTCTCCCTCCAGCTCACTCGACGTGACCTCGACCCTCACCCAGGCAGGGCCAGGGAAGCACAGGCTGGATGCAGAAAGAAAGGAAGAAAGCCACTCTTGTTTCTGAGCATCCAAGAGCTCGGGATCAGCTGATGTCCAGGGCAACTTAAAGGGCTTGCAAGAGTTCTTCTGACTTTAAAGGACCTCCACCCAACACGCTGTCTGTGGACTCCTACCCCTGCACGAGAGGAGCTTCGCCTAGCTTCCTACATGTATCTGATGCACCACCTCAAGTCTCCTAACAGAAATGGGAAAGGGAAGGAGCACAGTGGTTGCTGCTAACTTGGGTGGGTTCCAGGCAGCTTTACTGGGACAACTTCCTGACTGAGGGAACACATGGACAGCAGAAATGTAGGAAAGGGATCGCACAAACCACACTGATACAGACCCATCAAATAGCAGGCAATTTCCAAAGAACATTTTCAAACAAAGCACTCCCATAGCCCCCTTCTTCACCTGAGCCCATGGGCACTGTCTTACAACAAGAGTTTAAGGCAGCCCCTTAAGACATCAAATGTGAACAGAGAACGACCATAGGTTTAAAGCACAAATACCAACGAGGAAAGTCAAATGGCTGGCAAGGCCAAGAGAAGGGGAAGATGTAAAACAGTGTTTGCCTTTTTCATTACCTTTAACACCTAGCATGTATAACATACTTCCCATCCGAAGATAGGAAGCAATCAGATTTATGAAAACATGGAGGAAGATTTTAGCTTCGGGGTCCACATCATCTCATGAGAAAAAGCGTAAGGAAAAACCTGGGGGTTTCACTGTCAAGACTGTGAGTGGACAACTTGGCAGAGAGAGGAGTTATAAAACTCCTCCCACAGAGACATGGAGCGAGCACAGTCACATTAGAAGATAAAACCTGGAGCACAGTGGGTCAAGCCTCTGCCTGCAGTGTCCACATCCCATATGGGCGCTGCTCGAGTCCTGGTTGCTCCACTTCTGATCCAGCTCTCTACTATGGCCTGGGAAAGCAGTGGAGGATGGCACAAATCCTTGGGCCCCTGCACCCACGTGAGAGACCCAGAAGAAGCTCCTGGCTCCTGGCTTCAGATCGGCACAGCTCTGGCCGTTACAGCCATTTGGGGAGTGAACCACTGGATGGAAGACCCCTCTTTCTCTCTCTCTCTCTCTCTCTCTCTCTCTCTCTCTCTGCAACTCTGCCTTTCAAATAAATAAATAAATCTTTAAAAAGAGAGAGAGAGAGAGAAGAGTCAAAACCTAAATCTTTTAATTTATTGCTGCATTGCTCTGTGCTAACAGGCACTACATATAATTATGAATTTGCAAAGCAGTAACAACCTACAGTTCCCACTTTCCTCCAGTGGAGATTGTAGTGGTCCTGAGCCAAGTGCCATACAAGGTCAAACAACTTGGGCTTCAGGAGCTACAGCAGGCCCTTTAAGAGCAAATGCAACTTAAACAAAAAGATACTTACCCCACACTTGATTGTTCTAAAATTCAAGCGAAGTTTTCACGCACAAAAAGCTCTCAACAAAAGAAAGCAGAAGTGCCATACCTCAAAGTTACAGATTTATCCTGGTAACCAGGGGGAGAGAGGAAGAAAGTCTGAATGTGGAAGCCACATTTAGCACATTTAGCCTTCTGGAGCTAGAAGGAATAGGCCCAGGGCCATCACAACACCCCACCATCAAATCCCAGCACAACCCTGACCTTACCATAGTCTTTTTACTCCCAGAGCAGGCCAAATTGCCTAATGAGTACAAGGAGGATGTTAGGCAACACAATGCTGACCCAGCTCCCTGAGACAGCTGGCAGATGCAGAACTGAATGGCTAACCCATTGACGGTACTGCTGTGAGACACTGGCTGGATGTGTGATTTTCACAAGATGGGGATCCAAGTCAGAGTCCTGCCAAGACATTTGGTTAAACCTCATCTAGCTACTCACCCATATTAGATAGAGATTCGAATTCTCTGGGGAAGCTTTATCACAACAGACCTTAAACACCACCCTCAAATTCAGCAGCCTCTGCACTGCCTTCTCTCACACATCAAGTAACCAGACAACATCAAAGCACAAAATTCAAATCCGAAATTAAGCCTGGTGTGGCTGGGCCTCAATAGACAGAGATTTTGTAATAATTCAGCAAAAAATAAGAAACTTGCATTTCAAAGTACAGAATCTGAGAAACAGAGGCCACTCCTGACATCCTTTCTTGGGGAGGCTTGGCAAGCAGGCACACCATCACCACGTGGCCCTGAGATGCGAGGGGAAAAAAACTGCAATAGGAAATCACGAGTTTAGCAACTTCCGAAATCTAGCCGGCCCATGCGAGTGTATATTATTTTCCATCTGATGTATCTTTTTTTTATTGGCGTAACAAAGCAGCAAGACAAAGTAAATGCCCTTGAATATGAAACAGAGCTGAGATGTGTGCCAAGTCAGAAATGGAAAAAGCCCAATGAGTAAGAGCACATATCTTCAACATCAGCACACCCGGGGTGAGTCAAAACACACAGCTGTGTGATGTCTACTCACCTCCCTCTGACTTCTCAGAATCAAACCAGAATCCCCACCCATGGAAGTCACCAATCAGTTCCACCAGTCTTACCTTAAGCAATGTACACACTCGCCACATTTGGAAGGGAAAAGAAGTTCTACCTATTCAAGCAAGCATAGGAAGACTAAGATACCTTATATAGTCCTTACTTTCAAAATATTCTGGGTTTCATTCCACTTGTTTGTCCATTCCTTGGTCAACTCTTGGACCTACAAAGAGAAACAAACACCTGTGATTGCTCCACCCAAAAAAATAAATAAATAAAAATTCATATGATTTTCTTGTAGAAAACCTCTAAGTTCTCTTAGCTTATGAAAGGATACACTCTAATTTTTTTTAATTAAGTCCCAATTTCTACCCTTGAAAGAACCATCACCACATATAAATCAAACAAGCTCATCTTCTCCTACAAACTACATTAAGGCCAAAAAAGAACAGACATAAATTTGTCAAGTTGCCTAGAATTTTACAACAGTCTTTTTCATGGGGACACTTAAATAAAAGCTGCTTCCCCCAATTCTTAACCAAAATTACAAGTTCAAGGATGACAACATTCTATTAAAGGGGTTAAATTTTCCTGACTGTACTTCAGGTCCTAAGAAACAATGATTTACTTTTCTTTCTAATTAAATGTGGTGATCAAATCACCTTGGATGCTACAGTTTTCTTTTAGGAGATAATTTGCTTTTGTAGTTAATTAATAGGGTTTATAAATCTCATTCTATCTTTTTAGAAAAAAGGCAGTACTTTAATTGACTCTTTGAGTAAAAGCAAAAATCTTTTGATAAGAATCAGCTTCTTTCCAAGCAGCTGTAACTTAGAGGAGAAAACACCCCCAATTGTTGAACACAGCAATTTGGAAATTACTTCTCAAAGTTAATGGAAATACTCTTCCAGTTCCTTAAAACTTTTTATATGATCCTAGTGATTAATCCACTAAGAAGCAAAAAGGGATACCTGAACTGAGGGGTAGGAAAAAAATAAAAAAGAAAACTGTGTTCTGTGGAAAGGAATACACCTAGGGCTACACCAGGACTCTCCGCGAGGGAAGAACTCCTCCTCTCAGCACCTTTACCAATCCAGCTACCTCCTCACTCCCGACAGCCATCGCCCTCCATTGACACCCCCTCTTCCTCCCACCAGTAGGAAGAAATTAATGTGCAGGGCACTTCGGCTAAGAGGGAGATGCTCACATTAAGTGTAGTGACTGGAAAGGGCACTGGTGTCAGCCACCTTTGTTACTGACCAGAAATGGAGGCGCTGGGGTGATGGCTCACTCACCAATATGCAATCCTTCCCAGTCCTTCATCTCATTCCTTAATCTGCCTCACATAAGACAATCGGAGAGCCAAGCACCTTAAAAGATGTCTACCTTTACCATTATGAGTGTCAAAATCTACCATCTTCTTGGTCAACAACAAAAGAAACGGAACTGAAAGACCCTTTCTAACTTTTTTATGATCTATGAAGATCACCCTGATTTATTCAAAACCAGTCATAGACTCCAACCCTACAGACTGAAACGATAGCAATGAAATTCTCATGGCTATCGGGGCTGTTGTTTTCAAAAAGCTTTCAGGATGAAAATACTCTTATCCCTTCCTTTCCTACAGCAGACTAAAAGATTGGCATACTGAATCTGCCAATTTGTACGAAGCAGAGATCATTAGCAATTTATCTGAGAATGCAAAGCACTCAAGAGGGACTGATTCTGCATTCTACCAAGAGGTATGTTCTCACTTAACAACTGTGAGCCAATCAATCCTTTTTAAATTCAATCAAATTATAGCATTAAATATGTGTATACATACATATATGCCTTGGATTTATTTATATTCATTTATAAATCCAAAACATGTTTATACATAGATAGATGGATGTGCCTTGGATTTATTATGTCATTGTATCTGAATCAAATAATATTTATTTAGCACATTAATAAGGAATGCAAACACATGATATCACCTGTAACAATGTGACCAGGTGATATTTATAGCCATGTGGATAGCAAACAATTAAAAAGGGTCAATGAAAAAAACAGATGAAAACTTAGAAAAATGTTATGAGCAAGATCAGCAGGCATTTCTGTCACAGCATGTATAACGCATTCAAATTAAAATGTTTATTGGTTTCTATTAACTTGGTAGGTACTTATGAAAACTATTATGAGAAACAATTTAAGACCATATCCAGACATTTCACAGCATTCAGAATTAGAATTTGAAGCACTAAAATACAAAATTTCATGAGAAAAATAGGGATTAAGAAACTAACATTTTTCCTAATGCTATTATCAGTATATTAATCAGCCTAATTATCTAGAGAAGTGTCAACAGGTCCCTAACTACAACCCAATTTATAGCCTGCATATTGTGTATTCTTAAAAGACCTTTTACCAACAGAATCCAATTTTCTTTCTCAATCTCTTTTAACCATTCAGCAACATGAACACAATCTACTCCAAAAGCTGTTCTTAAAATCTGTTTCTCTTTGCCTGAAGCATTATTTTGCTCTCTGTTTTAAAAAACGAAAAACCAGTATAGAACCAGGTCAGCCGTGAAACGGGTTTTCACACAGCACCAACACAGCTGCTGACTTCGGCCCATCACCACTCTGGAGCCACTCCCTGTCTGGCTGCTCTCTGCCACCTTCTCCCTGCCTCAACTCACATCCAGCTTCAGAGAAAGTAAGTACCTACCTAGAAGAGTCAGAGGTCCTCCCCAAATGCTGAACATCCCCCCAGAAACAAAGTAAAGAGATGACAGAAAGCTAAACGGTGGCCACTGTTCAGCTATGGTGACCACAGCTGTTTCACAAATGTTGAACTGGGCCCCTCTCAATGTGGGTTCTTGGACGCTCTGATGACCCCAGCAGCTCACTGCTTGGTCAAGAGGACCTGCTTGTGAATTCAACTGCAGTGAACATGTGCCAGACAAATCCCATTTGCCAAGACACAGAAAACACGATGCAATATGAGAGACCTTCCAATAGTTCTTGGGAAATGTGTATTAAGAAAAAACCACGCGGGGCCGATGCTGTGGCTCAGTGGGTTAATGTCCTAGCCTGAAGTGCCAGCATCCCATATGGGTGCTGGTTCAAGACCCGGCTGCTCCACTTCCCATCCAGCTCTCTGCTATGGCCTGGAAAAGCAATAGAAGATGGCCCAAGTGCTTGGGCCCCTGCAACCACGTGGGAGACCCGGAAGAAGCTCCTGGCTCCTGGCTTTGGAATGGCGCAGCTCCAGCCATTGCAGCCATCTGGGGAGTGAACCATTGGATGGAAGACTTTCTCTCTCTCTGCCTCTCTTCTCTCTGTGTAACTCTGACTTTCAAATAAATAAATAAATCTTTAAAAAAGAAAAGAAAAAACCATGCATGGATTGAAAAAAAAATTAAAAACCAAGTAAATTCACCTTAATTCCATTTTTCCATATACTTTTTGAAGTACCCTTACACATAAAAAAGTCAGCTGCTGTATTTCTTTAAAAATGATCATGGGAAGGGGAGTAAGGAGGGAGGCTCTGCGTAATGAATAACATGAATGTCAAGGAGTAGGTACCACAAAACAGTCACCTTAAAAAATAGTGAAAGCTGTGATCTAAAAAGCAAAAAGTCAGAGCCAGTGCTGTGGAGCCTCGTCCTGCAGTGCCAGCATCCCATATGGGCAACAGTTCTAGTCCTGGCTGCTCCACTCCCAATTCGGCTCTCTGCTGTGGCCTGGGAAAGCAGTGGAGGATGGCACAAATCCTTGGGCCTCTGCATCCATGTGGGAAGATTCAGAGGAAGCTCCTGATTCCTGGCTTCGGGTCAGCTCTGCTCCAGCCACTGTGGTCACATGGGGACTGAACCAGTAAGTGGAAGACCTCTTTTTCTCTCTCACTTTCTTTCTTTCTCTCTCTCTCTCTCTCTCTGCCTCTCTTTCTCTCTGTGTGTAACTGTGACTTTCAAATAAATAGATAAATCTTTAAAAAAGAAAAAAAGCAACAAATCAAAGTATCACTTACTCTGGCTTCATTTTGCTGAAGTTTTTCTTCCATACTTAAAGCTGTGGGGGAGTCCAAGAGGGCGATCTAGAATTCAAAGCATAACAAATATCAGCAATTAGCAAACAGCAACAATCCAGAAAAAGAATTTTTCCATAAATAAATTATCAAAAATTTCCACAGAAACCAACAGAGGTGAAAAGTAAGGCCCTACATTCTCCTAAAAAGTACCAGTTGTCTCAAGTATTTAATCTATGAGACACACACTTCATAGTATCAGAACCATGGCACCCTGGCGAGTCTACATTTGCAATACTACTCAGTAAGGGGAAAGACACCACACACTGAGGTTTCACCAAAACCAAGCCATCTAAACCCCTAGATCTTCAGGATCTACCCATATGAACATGCCTGAAGTATAAAATTCACTGGGAACATGCCTAAGTCTCCCACAACTCCAGGCTCCTGAGGTTCACCAACAGTGAACAAAAAGAAAGAAGCTCATTTATATTCACTGTAGAATGGCATTGCAGGGATGGTTACACTATAATCTATCCATTTTGGAAAAACGTAAGGACTGTTGACGTAAGAATGATAAACATCAAAATCAGGTTAGAACCGGGAGGGACAAGCAGATGGGGACAGAAGAGGAAAATGGAGCTGGGCGGGGAGGGCTCACTCAGAGCATGTTCATCCCTGGCCTGGACACAAGGCTCCCTATTCTGTGTGCTTTCTCACTGCCTGGGATGTCTTTGGGAAGAAAGAAAGGCAATGTACCTCCCACCCCATCCACAGGCAAGCACTCTTCCCCAGTTGGGCACAAAATATGGATTAACTTTAGTCATATGTGTCGCTCCCCGTCTTCGCAGAGGAACGACGCAGGACCCTGCGCTGTTCTTTTGTCTGCTCGGCCCTCCCGGGGTTTGCTGCTGGTTCTTCCCGGGTTGGCTACCGACCCTTCCACCTCCGTGGAAGGGCGGTTCCCCCTGCCACTTTCCCCACTTCCGCAGGGGAGCGGCACACCGCTGGCCGGCTCTCTCGGGGGCTGCACAGGTGTTCCTTCAGATAGATGTTCCTGGTGCATGTTGTCTCTCTCCTCCTTTATAGTCCTCTTCCACCAATCCCAACTCTGCTACCCACACGCCGAGTACACTGCTCTCCTCCAATCAGGAGCAGGTCCTGCAGCTTGTCAAGTTGGTGAGAGGCAGCTGAGTAGAAGCTGTTTCCTCCTCTCCCGGCGCCATATTGTGGGAGAGCAGATGCATAGAATAAATCTTAATTCGAGTAACAGTCTAGTCCGAGTTGCTCCCCACAATATGCAAGTATGTCTGCGTTGCTTCTAATTTATATTTTAATTTATACTGCTTTTAGCTTATATTCTAAAGATTGCCTTTTTCACTCAATAATATGTCTTCTAAAATACTCAGTAAAAATAAACCTGCTTCAGTCATAATCATTTTGGTTCCATTTACAGTGTATCATTATATATACTCTGTAATTTATGTAATTATTAGCACTCCCCGATTAATGTAAACGTAGTGGGGGCTTTTTTTTGGTTTGTTTTTCCCTAATCTTTTGCTTTACCAACAATACTACAGTGACCATCTGGCTATGGGTTACAAGGCTGTGTCACTGGAACACAGAAGGGGAACTGGCAAGTCATCTATATGCATGATTTTTTTTCTTTAATTGCCAAGTTGTCCTCTGTAGAGGCCACAGTATTTTTCTCATTGCTATTTATTTTCCACTTTCTGTTCAAACTACAACACTCAAAAGGCGTTCTTCCTAGGCTCAGTTAAACAACTTCCTTTCACACGATGGAAGTTCTGCATCATAAAGGGAAATGTGTGTGCAGATGTTTTCAAGTTCAATAAATAATTCCTGTGCATCTGCTACCCACCTTTTGTGGGAAAGAGCTGCCAGGTATATTTCAGGCTATAGGAAATTCAGTGAGGTTTGCACCCTGTCTGTATTTTCACAGATCAAACCATTTATGGGCTGTCAAGAGCTCAAGTGTCATCTATTCCTACATAGAAGGCACTACTGTAGAGACACCACTTGCATGTAAAAAAAAAAAAAAAAAGGATTTCTTTTCATAATACACTTGAGACATCCATTCTTGGGTTAAGAAATTGGAAAGAAATGCATTTGTATCTTTATTTTATTTCTAGCTTCACTCTAACTCCAACCTTTTAAAAAGCAATCCTTGATTTTCTTTCAAGGGTGGCCTTTCTTCACAGAAGAATCTAACCCTACTAGAACTTAACACACTCTATTCATCACAGAACATAACTCTGCACACACACTAGGCACACTCTAAATAGATTTATTGTGAAAACACAAAAGGACAAGGCTTTGTTCACTAGAATCCCAAAAGCTCTTAGTGAGGCCATTTCAACAATTCAGCAAGGCTCGCACACAGTATCTCTGCCAGGCCCCAAGCATCATACCCCACGTGTCACTGAGTCACCACAGTCACCTCTGTGATGGGCGACAGGAAGCAGAGATTCAGAAAGGTGTTCAAACAAGTCTTTCATTCTGTTAAAACACATTTTAAAGTCATAAAATGCATGGGTAGAATTTTAACTATTACTCTAAGCATCTCAATTTCTTTCCACTAATGGAGATTATGCTGCTAATCCTATTGCATGCTAAATTTCCATCCATAATTGATAACTATTAGATAGTTAATCATTTCAGGTTTAGTGGATAGAATCTTACACACGTAGCACATAATGAATGCAAAGGCCAATAGGAGGCTGATGTAGAGGAGAAACTGGCTAACTCATTCAAAGCTTTACTTAGCACTTATTTACTCAAATCAATAGTAGGAGCGAGATAATTGTCTCATTAAGATCCAGAAATAGATGCCATTACTCAAAAGAAAATCATCCGTAAATCTCAGAAGAACCCAACCTGATTCCCTTGCGCAAGCAGCATCTTCAGCCTGGCTATTTCAGCTCTCAGTTCACGGATGAGTTTGACGTTGGCGTCCTCATTAATGGTAGGCTTGTTGATGATGTTTTTGGCTCTATTTGCATAGCGAAGAGTACTTAGGGTTTCTCCGTAATTGACATCAGCAGGTGAAATGGCTGTGAAGAATGAATTCAAAAAATAATTTATCCAGCACTCCATGTTTCATTTAACACAAAGTTGGTGTGTAATTTAAAAGTCAGATTAACCCCAGGTCATTGAATAGACTAAATATTCATTGCCACAGCAATGAATATTAAAAATTATCTAAGATTTATAAGAAAGGGTGCTCACAAAACCAAAACACTAAATTAAATGTCACTTTGCTCTTCTGAAGTCTACAATCAGCCATCTAAGATGAGATGCCTCACTGTAGGTAGTTTTTTCAGTTGAAAACATAAGACAGATACGATTTCAAGACCACATATTTCAAAATTAAGTAGGAATCAAATAATCTTAAAAGTTTTGTCAAAGCTTACCACCTGGAAACACCTGAAGCAGATCAGGCAATTCTTGCTTTCCTCAAGCATTGGTTAAACTCACCCCCCACCCTCCCACCGAAGTGAAGGGTTAAGTGACAACACCACTTCATGTGGAGTACACACCCTAAGGTAGAACCCTTGTCTCCATAGTGAACAGGTGTGCTGGCCATGGCAAGGACGTGGCAGAGGGGAAGGGCAGAGTGGAAGGAACAGAGGGTGGAGAGCAGAGTACGACAGCAAATAGTTCTTGAGTTTGCCGCAATTATTCTCTCCTCTCTCTCCAGTTTTTTTTTTTTTTTCCTCTATGCTGTTTCTTTCAGTGAATTGGTCAAAATGCAGAAATAAAGTATATTACTGTTATCATTATTTGTCATATGTATTGTTCTTCCTGTCAATTTTTAATTTTAAATTCTACATTTACTGTTTTTAAAAGAAAAACAACATTGGGTTATTTTTATTCTATGCCCCTGTAATGCTTTCTCTCTATGAATGAATGATATTAAGTTTCTATCTTACACTTTAAGCAAAAGAAAACTGCAGATTATCACAGCTTTCATAACACAGGGAAGCCCTATACAGTGAATAATAATATACTGTATTATTAAATCACAAAACATAATTGTCTTCAAGGTAGAAAGACCATTCATTTTTCAAGAAACAAAAGGTGCTATATATTAACAAGACACTTCAAGATGCAGGATTTCCAGTTAATTTGCAGGAACCATTGGATGCTAAGGAAAATAACTTAAAACTCTTACTGGCAATCATGATGGTTTTAGAGTTTCCTCCAAGGCTATCTTTTAACAGCCAAGTCAAAACAGAATCCCTGTAAGGCACAAAAACCTGCTTCTTCTTTACAAGAGGGTTTGATGCATCCTGAGATAAATCAGCTGTAGGGGGGGAGAAGGAAAAAAAAAAAGGGAAGAGAGGATAATTATTAAAGTTTGTTTTTCACTAATTTCACTTGCAAAAAATCTTGAGGAAATTGCCTCGGTTTGCAACACAGACTTTGAACAAATCTGCCTCGTGCTGCTGTGGCACCATGAGGAGAAAGAGGCAGCAAGGGACGCGCGCAAACCCACCTAAGGCAGAAATGACGTTTCCCAAGGTCACCAGAGACTTGTTAATGTTTCCCCCTTCCTTCAGCCTAACCCCGGTGGCACCGGTGGCATCCGCACGCTCACTTCCAGCAAGATCAACTAAGTGGATCTTGCTCACGGTTTCACATGGCATTTCAGAATCAAATTTTGCCTGTGGTAAGACATAAAAGTGAAACTGAGGAGGTACACAGGGCCCTGATGCTGTTTGCGATACAAATTCTAATTATTTTCCACTCCTCACTGAGATCTCTCGGGGTAAGATTTTGTTTTCATTTTGCCGTTTTACTGGCCTTCAACCTGATTACAGAATCTTCCCAAGAGGAACTCAATATGATGGAAGTCTATCATGATGCCTGATGACGCCTTCTCTCAGATCGCTCAGTCGCGCTTGACAAAGGCCTCCTGAGGCCGCAGTGAAATCGGAGACCAGGCTCTGAGGGCCACTCACCAAAGAAAATGGAGGCAAACAAATAATGAGTACTATTCTCTTCCAGGCTCCCCAGCAGTCCAAGCTCAGAGGCGCTCCAAGATGTGACAAATACAGAAAGGTTATCTGACCATTACTTGGTGTTACAACATTTTGCTTTACCAATTACTTTTTATGTGAAACCTAGAAAACTATATTCTCTGCTTCCAAATTCTACCAAAGCTTTATTTTCCCAGTGAGTCTTAAACTACATAGCAAATTTGGAACCAAAATGCAAAAACAATACACATTTCGAAAGAAAGGTAAGCTTCTTAGAAACTAGAAGAGGTCATAGCCTAAACAAGCAATAAATAGAAAGCAGGAGAAAACTCAGTCAACTACAGTAAATCACATGACAAGGCCTAGCAAAAGGTGAAGAGGTGGCGAATTTTAGGAGTTGCTCTGGGTGATCCTCGACAATTGTTCTCACTTTCATGCTCTCTGGCCCCCTCACTGGTAAAATGCTGTCTTCCGCTGGCTGATGCCTGCAACTGTGACTGCAGGTGAGGGCATCCCCACCCTTGGAACACGTGCACAAGCTGCGACAGGATCCAACAGGTTTTCTTAAGATTGATTTATTTATGTGAAAGGCAGAGATACATAGAAGGAGAGTGGGAGAGAGACAATCTTCTATCTGCTGGTTCACTCCCCAAATGGCCACAACAGAAACCAGAAGCCGGGAGCTTCCTCCGGGTCTCCCACATGGGTGCAGGGGCCCAAGCACCTGGGCCATCCTCTGCTGCCTTCCCAGGTACATTAGCAGGGAACTGGATCAGAAGTGGAGCAGCCAGGACTTGAACCAGCGCCTGTACGGGATGCTGGCACTGCAGGCAGGGGCTTAACCCTCTACACCACAGCGCCGGCGCCCGACTTGGATATTTTTACATTCAGGTGTTCTACTGGCCTTGGAGTTAAAACAGTCACCCTCAGGAATTTCCACATGGCTAGAAGACATTCTCCAGCCCTTGGTCATAATGAATTCCTCCATTAGGACTTATAAATGTCCCTTGTCCTGTAACATCATCCTAATAATCACCATCAACACTGCGGGCCGGGCTCCATGGGGCGACAATGGCCTCCAGCCGGTCTCACTCGCAATCCGTTATCTCCTGCAGAGCTCGCCACAGTGACAACTTTGGCTTAATTAAGCACAGAGCAAGTTTTTCCTTATGCCTAGGACAGAGCAAGATGCGTGCTAAATATTTCTTAAGGGGATGCATCCGGACATTTCAAATGACTGTGACTGTAACCACGGAGAAACCCAGAGCGCAGCACATGTTTGACTCTAATTAACAGGAAAATGACAGTCAGTCACCTTTGCCTGCTGCCACTCCTGGTTCAACAGTGATCAGTCCTCAGCTGGTGCTAATCAGCCAGTCATGACCTCCAGGACGGCACCGGACGGCCCCACAGCTGCCTTACCTGAGTGAACTTGATGGTGAAGATGGCATGAGACCTACTGCTGACATCATTCATGCCAGTTGCGGCCGTGGTCCGATTGATATTTCCTGCATCCATAAGTTCTTCCACATCACTGTAATTCTGTACCAAGTGTTTGGATAAATCTGGAAAAAAAAGGGGGGGTGGGGTGGGGGTCGGGAGTGAAGTAATCACTCTAACATATAGTAAATGGAGTAAGAAGTTTCCCTCTATGAAATGAAATAAGAACTGTCCAAATCTGCTGACTTGATGAAAGATCTTGTTTCTGGAATGTGTTGCTATAAAACCCAGTCTTGGGGCTGGTATGCAGCAGGTTAAAGCCCCAGCCTACAGCACCAGCATCCCATATGGGCACCAGTTCAAGTCTCAGCTACTCCTCGTCTGATCCAGCTCTCTGCTATGGCCTGGAAAAGCAGTAGAAGACGGCCCAAGTCCTTGGGCCCCTGCAACCATGTGGGAGAACTGGAAGAAGATCCTGACTCCTGGCTTCAGATCAGCTCAGCTCTGGCCATTGCAATCATTTGGGGAGTGAATCAGCAGAATGAAAGACCTCTCTCTCTCTGACTCTACCTCTCTGTAACTCTCTCAAATAAATAATAATAATAAAATAAAAAACAAAACCCAGTCTCGGGAGCTTACTACAAAACCCAGCTCTGTGGCTTACTAGCCATGGACTTCATGGTTTCAGACAAGTTGCCTAGTCTCCCTGTGCCTCCGTCACCTCGCCTGATCTTGTGAACCTACCACACACAATATTAAGAATGAATATTAGTTTTCAACATCAACCTCATTTGCACCAGTCACAGCATACAGAAGAAAATTGCAAAAGCGTTACATTCCTGCTAAGCCCAAAAATATGTTTTTAAGTCCTTTAAATAAACTGTCATCTTTTTATTTTGAACATTCATATAGTTCCAAAGACAAAAAGTATACTGTGTAAAGAGATCCACTCCTCCCCTTATGCTATAAACCAAATGATATAAGTTTCCCCATTCCCTACTAGAAACAATCCACACAAACACAGGCAATTACATATATATAAAACGTCTCTCTTTCCTCATTTACAAAAACAGTAGCATACCATAAATATAATGTTGTACCTTGCTTTTTAATGTAATGATATATTGAACATTCTGTATTGGTTCATGTGGTTTCTCATTCATTTTTAAGCCTACAGGGCATTCGATTGTATGTTTGCACCATAATCAATTTAACCAGTCTCCTATTGAGACTATAGAAGCTGTTTATATTTTGTTTCCAATTACAAGTAATGCTGCTACAAATAATCTTGTACATAAGTCTTTTCAAATGTCTACCAATGGTTCACAGAATTAATTTTGACAGATAGAACTGCTGAATCAAAACACATTTGAAATTTTAATGCATATTGCAAAATTGTCCTCCACACAGTCAGCATCCCATACAGGACAATTTGCACCCAACAACAGTAACATGTAAGACAGCCTGTCTTGGGGGTGGGTATTAGGCCTGGCAGTTAAGAACCTGGTTGCAAGGCCCACATTCCACACCAGAGTGCCTGGGTTTGACCCCCAGCTCTATTCCTCACTCTAGCTTCCAGCTAATACAGACCCCCACCCTGGGTAGGCAGCAGTGATGGCTCAAGAGAATGGGCTCCTGCCACCATGCGAGAGACTTTGATTGTGTTCCTATCTCCCAGCTTCAGCCCCTGGGCCATTTTGGACATGTGGAGATCAACCAGTAGAAACTTCTACTCCCTCTCTACCCACATCACAAATAAAACTTAAAAACACAAACAAAAAAAGAGTGCTTCTCTCCCAACACACTCTCCAGTACCATCTATTCAGGCATATGTATGTCTACCAAAGATGGAGAGGAGACAGATATTATCTTAAGTATTTTTATTTTGCTTTTCTCCTTTTTTATGAGCAAGGCTGAGCATTCCATGAGTACTTTCACTTCTCTGAGCGGCCTATCTATAGCCTTTGTCCATTTTTCTATTTGGCCATTGGATCTGCCCTATGGACTTAAAGGAACTTTTCACATATTAGGTAAATTAGTCATTTGACTGAAATTTGAAAATACTTTCTCAAGTTTTGAAGTAAGTTTTTTACTTTGCTTATTACAGGGTTTCTGCCAAGTGTAAAATTTTATCTTATTTTTATTATTTCAAAATTAACATCTTTTCTTGAAGGATTTCTGGCTTCAAATCACATTTTTAGAAGCTTTCCTTCCTCCAAGTTTCTAAAAAAATTTAACTCACGATGTCTTCTAACCATTTTATCATTTCATAATTTACATTGAAATATTTGAACCATTTACCATTTATCCTGGTGTAAAAACTGAACTATAGTACCAGCTTACTTTTCTTTTCCTCCTAGCAGTTCTTTTTAAGATGTATGTATGTATTTAAAAGGCAGAGGGACAGAGAGAGAGATCGTTCATCTGCTGGTTCACTCCTGAAATGCTGCAATAGGCAGGTCTGGACGGTCTCGCACATAGGTGGCAAGGACCCAAGAACTTGAGCCATGTTCCACTGCCCTCCCGGGCACAATAGCAGAAAGCTGTATTGGAAGCAGAGTAGCCAGGCCTCAAATCAGTACTCTGAAGTGAGATGCCAGCATCGCAAGTGGTGGCTTAACCTGCTGCACCACAACACTGGCCCGGCCTCCTAGACAACTGAGTAACCCTTACTCCTCTGATGCTTGAAGAGCACATTTATTAGAAACTAAATCCCACAAGTATCCAGTTCATGCAACAGTTTTTATGGTTTTTGAAATCCGATAAGACAATTAAAAGGAAAACATGAACACACATGCTGAATTAAAAACTTAACAATCATAGTTATTCCATGGGCCACAAAACAGCTACTTAGGGTCATACTTTGCTTTCAACACAGAAGGCAACAGCTCAAATGGACATTCAATAAAATATGTGCTGGGTCCTATAAGTGTATCTGATATTTTCAGATGAAAACAACCATCAAATATAGGCACATCTTTAAGCCCACGGCCAGTTCTCAGTCTTGCCTCCAAGGAGACACACACGAAGAGCAGCACCCACATGGAAGTGCCTCTTCCATATGTGTCAGATTCCTGCAGGCCAGCCATCACTCAGCCACCTTGTGCACGGTGAGTCGGCTATGCTACAAGGATGGCCTTGTGGCATCCCCACCACTGACTGGGCCACTGCTAGTGTGTCCCAGCACAGATGCTCACAGCCACACTTAGGACCTCTGGCAAGAGCTCTTGTCAACAGGCGGGAGGTATTATCTTTCCTGGCCGTATCAGCACTGGGACCGGTGACAATTCACGGCTAAAACACAATGCCACTAAAAGACACTAAAAGACAGATTGTAGGCTCGCTTGTCATGCTTGAGAACACGAGAAAACAATTTCCAGGGATCACCTTCTGCCAGAGGAAACCATTGGGCAGCCTCACAAAACCAGTGAAGGCCAGCGACATAGGAATCCATTAAGTGAACACTGGGAGGTGACGGCTCATGCCATGTCTACTGTAATAAACCAAAAGCAAACACATTTTTTTTTGTCTCAACATAACACTATCCTTTCTGTGTTGGAGAGTGTTGTGTTTACACTGATTTTTAGGCAGAAAAGGGTTAGGAATCAATCTCTCTTACCTTCTACGTAAGGTCCTTCTTTGGGATGCTCACGGACTCTTAAATTGAAGGTCTTAGACGACTTCCGCCTAAGCAGATCTCTCACCCGTTCATTGTAAATTTCTAAATAGCTAAAAAAAGTGTTAAATAGAATTAAATTAAGAAATACAAATCTAGACAAGCATAATAGTCCTAACAGCAAAATGCTTAGCGGCAGCAACACACATTTGTTGGGGAGGTAACTCTGGATTACCCTGGATTGTCTACACAGTGACCCAGAGTGGGGTACAACTGTCATTCTCATTTTTCAGGTGAGGCAAGGGCATTTAGAGTGATATAAATAACTTGTGCAAGGCCACACAGCCACCAAAAGGCCAAGCAGCTATGAGACCCTGGACTGACCAGTCCACACTCATAGCCACTGAGGCGGCTACACTAGCTCCCCACAGGTTTCATTTCAAAGAGGAAAAGTCACATGAAGCATTCAGATTTATTTGTGTATTAGATTTACAGTGACTCTACCAACATAAAGAATAACAGAAAGAGGCAAGGGGGGCCAGCACTATGGCGCAGCGAGTTAACGCCCTGGCCTGAAGCACCAGCATCCCATATGGGCTCTGGTTTGAGACCCGGCTGCTCCACTTCTGATCCAGCTCTCTGCTATGGCATGGGAAAGCAGTAGAAGATGGCCCAAGTCCTTGGGCCCCTGTACGCGCGTGGGAGACCTGGAAGAAGCTTCTGGCTCCTGGCTTCAGATCGGCACAGCTCTGGTCATTGCAGCCAATTGAAGAGTGAACCAGTGGATGGAAGATCGATCTCTCTCTCTCTCTCTCTCTCTCTCTCTCTCTGCCTCTCCTCTCTCTGTGTAACTCTGACTTTCAAATAAATAAATCAATTAAAAAAAAAAAAAGAAAAGAAAGAGGCAAGTACATGGGTTTCTGAGATAAATGCTACGGTGTCTGACCAAGCTGTGTTCTCTCTACCAGCCTCCCAAACCCTAACCCAAACTGAACCAAGGAAGCCACTGAGACCTTACTCTTTTAAGCTCTATGCCCAATTGCCACGGAGTGGGAGGGAAAGAGCAGACTCCCCTGGAATGAAAAGGCCTTATCCAGCCCAGCACCTAAGAGCAAGCCAAGCAGCCAGGGCTCCAACCAAGCTCACACCCAGGAACTCAGGCCACAGGCACTACCTGACTTCTGTTCGGAAGGATGCCTCATCCCATCTGGTGGTTTCATTTATGCGACTGAAGAGCCCTTCACAAATGCGAGGTATCAAGCCGGAGTCCCCCTGCAATGGGAAGGAGAATGTCACAGCTGTCCCTTCAAATAAAAGCAGCTCTTGGCCAGCGCCGCGGCTCACTAGGTTAATCCTCCGCCTTGCGGTGCTGGCACACCGGGTTCTAGTCCTGGTCGGGGTGCCGGTTGCCCCTCTTCCAGGCCAGCTCTCTGCTGTGGCCCGGGAGTGCAGTGGAGGATGGCCCAAGTCCTTGGGCCCTGCACCCCATGGGAGACCAGGAGAAGTACCTGGCTCCTACCATCGGATCAGCGCGGCGCTCCGGCTGCAGCACGCCAGCCGCGGCGGCCATTGGAGGGTGAACCAACGGCAAAGGAAGACCTTTCTGTCTGTCTCTCTCTCTCACTTTCCACTCTGCCTGTCAAAAAAAAAGCAGCTCTTGACTGAATCTGCAATCTGATGGAGTGAACTCAGACTCAGGGTCTGTCTACATGCCAATCCAGGCCTACCACCCCGAAACCCTCACACACCATTTACCACCCTCACCCCAGGCAGCAGCCCACTCTCTGTAGTGAGATGCTGGAGCCTTCTGACTTGCACCTGCTGAGGCTATAGTAACACAGTCGACCCGCAGAATCTGAGAGGCATGCATAGGTTCCAAGACTCCATCATCCCCACAGATAACAAAATCTGAGGATTTTATATTTTTATATGAAATGGCACAGTGGAGCTGGCATTGTGGCACAAAGGGTTAAGCTGCCACCTGCAATACTGGAATCCCATGTGAGGACCAGTTCAAGTCCCAGCTGCTCTACTTCTGATCCAGCTCCCTGCTAATGTGCCTGGGAGAGCAACAGAAGACGGCCCAAGTACCTGGACCCCTGACACCCACATGGAAGACCCAGATGGAATTTTAGGTTCCTGGCTTCAGCCAGACCCAGCCCCAACCACTGTGTTCATTTGAGGAGTGAATCAGCAGATGGTAGATTTCTCTACCTCTGCCTTTCAAATTAAAAAAAAAAAATCTTAGAAATAAAGGTACAGCATTCTTACATAACCTACATGCATGCTCTCATACACTTCAAATCATCCCTATATTACTTGCAATTCCTAACACTGCATCAAAGTTATACAAATATGTGTGTATATGTGTGTGTATCTATGTGTACATATATATATATACACACACACATACACACATACATATATATATATATAGTTATATAGTCCTGTTTAGGGAGTAACAAAGAAAGTGTATACATGTTCAATACAGACAAAACCACCATAGGTCTAAGCACATAGCACACAAATGAAATGCGAGGTGAACAGTGCTCAAATAGCATGTGCTGGAGATAGACGACCCGTGAAACAGCAGGAGGCATTCACTTCCTTGGCATGGACTCAGCACGGACTCACGGGAGAGGAAACTGAAGTTTGGCTCTTTGGAATCTTTTCAAAGATTTTCAACCTGTGGTCAGTTGAATCTGAGGATGAGGAGGGTTGACCATATGCGGTTAGCAGCTGCTAATTAGTTCAACACAGGACTTACTCGCTTTCAAACAAGGCAGTCTGCAACTGTAGAATCAAGTCAAAGGTATGTTGAAGACGGACCAAGGGAGGTGAAATATACACAAGGCAAAGAAAAATGAGGAAGACCTTCGTAGGTCCTCAAAGTGCTTAGTATTTGTCTCAAAGGTTAGTGACAGGACCACATTAAAACGTGTACCGCATCTCTCCTTTGATGCAGTGTCCCTACACTGGCCTTCCTGGACCACAAGATTGTAATGCATCCTATTACCTAGACCACGTGGGTGGAATGCTCAGTAATTCACGTCTCAGCACAGACAAGCTGATGAAGCTCAGAATGACATCAGGTGAAATGATCTTGTTAGGAAACTAAAACTTCAGAGTTGCAACGTTTGCTTCTTGAATCTCCTCCTTCTGCCTTCACTATACTCCCCACCTCCAAAATACAACAGGTATCGTCACTGCTTTAAGACATATTTTGTCTTTGTACTATTCAATCAGTACCAATTCTAGCCAAAGAAAGTTGAGCCTTTCACCATATTTTGGTACTTAATTTAAAGTAAACAAATAAATAAGAATAGCCAAGTGGTATTCAACTATAAGGTCAGAGAAAAGCAATTTTAATTTATGAGTGTTTTATAAACGTTTAATTTATATCAAATTGCCACTAGAGAATCAACATGCAAAATTTCACTTTCCTCAGAGGCACAGTAGTGAAGCAGGAAGAGAGAAGTGATGATAAAAGGAAAGGTAAAACTTCAAATTATCTGTTCCTTTTGTTTTTTCCTCCCTGCTTTTCAGCGTCAAGGACCCCCAACACAGCACTCATGGACTTGTCACAGGAAGGAAGCCAGGTCACGGGCACTGAAAAATCCCATTGGGAAAAGACCCTGTTCTGCTCTAATGTTCTACTTCCAACTGCCAAACCTTTGGCACTGACGACACCACCAGCAGCATCCAGGCTGGAGACCCTCACTCCTCCATTCATTTCCCCCCTCGAGAACCTGCCATGGGTTTGGAAACTAAAACCACGAGCACTATGTCAATCTGGGGAAACAAAAAGCAACATCAAGTGCCCACAAGAACTTTGTTTTAACCCCTCTATATTTGGGCAGCAAGAATAACATCAATGTCTGCTTATGGTCTCATAACTAAGCTTTATATAGTGTGTCTATAACTCTACAAAAACTCTATATAAACTATAAAAAACTTTTGCATGCATTGGCTGGATTGACGTAGTACCTTTCCATCAAAAAGCTACTTTTTTTTACATTTTTTCTTGGTGAAAAATGTTTTGAATAGTTTTTTAAAAGAGCAGACTTCAATAATTTTATTCAAACTGTTGTGTTGGCAGGAAAGGAGAATAAATTACTGGTGGGGCCAGCATACTTTTCTGATAAGATTATGAGGCCTTTAAGAACGGAAAATGAACTGGGACTTGCATCCATTATTCATGCTTATAAACTTAAAAACTATTTCTAATTTAAAATTTCTCAAAGGAAATTTAGCCCAAGTTATTACTGAGTTTTATCTTATTACTAAAAAATGATCCGAACATGAAAAGCAAGTTAGTACAGACCACACAGATAAAAGAGATAATTCTATCAGAACAGAGAGCGGTAAGAAAGTTCCTCCCCATGCGATATAAACAACTTACCGAGCTCCCCATCATGGTGTAGGACTTCCCAGATCCAGTTTGCCCGTATGCAAAGACACACGCATTGTAACCTTCAAATGCAGATTTCACAACGTCTGTGCCCAGGGTTTGGAAAACCTGAAAGCCAAAAGGAAAAACACACAAAAGAGACAATTACTATGAGTTTTAATAAAAGCCCCAGGAGCACTGACAATATTGTTGAATGCCACCTTTATCCCTTAGGGATTACCTTATATACATAAATCACTGTACAGCAGCTATCAACGGAATATGTATGCACCCCCATTTTTTAATCAAAAGTAAACTTTTCAGGTAAGCAAAAAGCAACACCATTCTTCCTACTTAACAACAACAAAAATTCCTGAAATATAAAAATGCAAACAAGGCCAAGTGACACTCATGTCCCAAAGCAAAGGTGACTTGAATTACATAACTTCAGAATTACATTCAAGATTACATAAACTGATAAAGTTATTCATTTTCTCAGAACCACCAGAAACTAAACATTCAAAACCTGAAGGTTACAACAGCCAGAAATGACTGCCCAAATGATACCCAATCAGAGCCATCATTTTAAGCATCCACCAAGCCATCAAAATTGTTAGTCTCCGGGGCGGGTGGGTGCCGATGAGGCTGGGATGGCAGCGCCCCATGTCAGTGTCCAGAAGCTCTTCTTGGTGTCCACCCAGGGTGGGGTGGGTGGGAGAAGCACAGTGTGGATCCTCGGTCCACACCCACAACAGCCTGAGTCCGTGTCCAGGGCACCACAGGACAATCTGGGCAGTGAACGAACAGGGTAAAGTACAAACAGTGCACGTGGACAAGCAATGTAAATGCAACGAATCAAGATGTGAGGTCGTCCTGGTTCCATCCAGCTGGCAAGGGTGACCCGAAGCTTTCCTGTGGCTTCCTGCACTCTCAGGCCAGCAGGAGGAGGGCAGGAAAAACATCTCCCCCCTTCAAAAAGCAAGCACAGCAGGGGCAGAGGAGATGTCAGAGAGCGAAGCCTGGTCAGACTCTCAGCCAGAGCCAGGGGAAGATGAGGAACTCCCCCCTGTCCAAGGTGGGGGACGAGACCCCGCAGGGACATTCAGTCTGTGAGGGGCGCCCTGTTGGCCAACTCATGAGACCCAGATGGGTGGACCACAAGGCCCTCCCCAGCTACTGCCAAACTGCCAAAAGCAGCAGATAGCCAAGTCTTTGAGATGTTCCACTGGCCAAACAGCTACTCGGGTTCCACTAGAGATGACTGTAAGAGGGGCTGAGAACCCAAGGATCAAGGCTTTCCCAATCTCCCCAGGGGATTTCAAGGTATAGCAAACCTGAAAGGTGGCCTAGAGCACTGGCCTCTGCCAATCAGCACGGGCAACACTGAGAATCCTGTGTGGGGAGCCAGTGCCCCCCTGGGAGACATGTACAGGCTGGGTGACATCAGACTAGGCACAGGGAAACCAACTGCCCTGCACAGTTGAGACCTCTCGCGGGACACCCGCACCCCACACAGGGCTGACAGGCCTGGCCATCTTGACTTCATCACCCCGTAAACCACGCCCATTGACACTGCTCCTCATCCAGAGACCAGATGGGATGCCAGCACCCTGCCAGCACCACCTTCCTACCTATCGTCTTGTTTGGACTTTGTTTCCTTGATCTCCTCATTAAAAGACTGAACAAGCCATCGCTCCATTTCCCCAGTGACCAGCTCATTCCTTCCCAGTTAATGTTCAGCCACTTCAGCAGTAGGAGCTGCTCTTTTCTGATGACTTAACTCTCAGCTACCACAGCAGCTCACATTTGCTGGGTACCTTTCTATACCCACTCAGGGGCTCAGGCACTAATCCTCATAAAGCCCCACAGGGCAGCAGTGTCACCACACCCACCTTTCAGATGAGGAAGCCGAGGGGAGAGGTTAGGTCACAGGGCACTCCAGTGCACGGCAGGGAGCAACAGAGCCAGGTCGTGCACCCAGGCCTTTCTGAGGCTGGGCCCCTATTACTGTGTCTTCCTCCCACACCCTCTGCGTCACCCAGAACCCCTCCCCACACTTCTGCTGACAAGCAGGGGCCAGGAACTACAAGGATCCAAATCGGCTGTCTGAGATTCATTTTCCTCACCTGAGTAAAAACTCTATTTCTCTAATTCCCTCAAACAAACAACAACAACAAAAAAGAAATATCATGTTTACAATTTCACTAGATAGGAAAAAAGGTTCCCATTATCTTCTCAAACACTAAAAGAAGAATTTTTCTCTCATTGTTTGGTCTGGGGCCTAAAACAAACTGATGGGATATATCATTTCTAAACCTATCCCAAAGGTTTCCAGAACGCAATTCTCCCCAAGGTTAAAATTCAAACCTGCCATCTACTTTATCACTGTATTTTCCAGAAAATTAACCCGGGTGATTTTCTGCACATTCAAGGGGCTCAGGGAGTTGGAAAAACAGATCCAATAAGTACAGTTCTAAGGTCAGAGACAGACCAGAGCCACTCACTATCAGCTCCAAGAAGCTCACCCAAAGTTGGCACCACTGCCCACACCTCCAGGGTTCCTAGGCAAGGACAACAGGATGCCCTATTGCACCTCTCACCAAAGGCTTGGAGCACCAGCTTCAAGCTGATTGCCAGGAAACCCATGGTAACAGCAGGGCTACACGTTAAGGGGAATCGCCCACTAGAGGGCACTATTAAAACAAGGCCTCTCCCATGTGGCTGGAAGATTGTAGGTCTCAAGTTTCACCAGCTCTGAAATAAGGAACAGGTCACCTGAGACCAAAGTCCCCCTTTGGAGCTTTGAAGAACCCATCAAAAATGGTCTTTAATATGTAATGGTCTTTAATTTACATTATTTAATGGTCTTCAATTTACACTGCTGTGAACTGAAATCGCTCATAGATTTTTTTGTTGGTGGTGTTGCTAACTTTAATTTGGAAGCAAGAAATATTAACAATGGTCACCTTACCTGGTATTTGGTAAACATCAAGGGGCGCTTGCCTTGAGCTACAGTAATAGGTACGACAGACTTTCTCAATGTGCCTTTACATTCTGGTGATGTTCCCAAAACAAGAGCACCAGCATCGTGCCACACTCACACTTGCCCTCGCTTACGGCAGAGAGACAACCTATCAGCCCCCTTCCTGTGCCTGCAATGGCAGCATGAAGCCCTCATACGTAACAACTGGTGTTGAAATTAGGGACAAAGGGGGATCTTCCCTTTAATGGCTTTTTTTTTTTTTTTTTTTGACAGGCAGAGTGGACAGTGAGAGAGAGAGAGAGAGAGAGAGAGAGAAAGGTCTTCCTTTTTGCCGTTGGTTCACCCTCCAAAGGCCGCCGCGGCCGGCGCGCTGCAGCCGGCGTGCCGCACTGATCCAAAGCCAGGAGCCAGGTACTTCTCCTGGTCTCCCATGGGGTGCAGGGCCCAACCACTTGGGCCATCCTCCACTGCACTCCCTGGCCACAGCAGAGAGCTGGCCTGGAAGAGGGGCAACCGGGACAGAATCCGGCGCCCTGACCGGGACTAGAACCCGGTATGCCGGTGCCGCAAGGCAGAGGATTAGCCTATTGAGCCAGGGCGCCGGCCAAATGGGGTACTTTAACAACAGATATTGTCCTGTACCTATCCTGGCTTTTATTAACATGTGGTTCTATACACAATCAAGCTTACTAACATATCTCAAGGCTTTGCTGACTTTGAAACCTGGTAGAACATCTCAGGTTATTTATCCACCACTGAAGACCCCACACATGAAAGCTAAGTGGTTTTTAAACTCCGGTTGCTTACTTTTAACTTCCCAAAGAGCTAAACTTGCTACTGCTTCCCTGATCTTGACTCCTGTAGAACTCAGGAAATGCCATCTGATCCCGTAAATTAAGTACTACCTGTAAATGAAGTCATTCAGTCAGCAAACATTTACTGTGCCAGGCCCTGTAGTCAGACAACGCTCTACCCTCGTGTCCCTGGGCTTTCCCGCAGCACTGCCTCTGTCCCCAGAAAGCCTCAAATTCAGGCTAACAAGGAGGAAGATCCAGTGGTTCCTTAGGTACCTTCAAGCCTCTTCATTCATCCTCTGTTGAAGACGTTGTAGAGCTGGCTACAGAAACTGGCCTTTCCCTCAATCTCCCTCACTGCCACTTCGCTCACATTGCTCTCTTGAAGCCAAAATCTGGATTCCATCATCTACAAGATTCTACTCTTCACCAGACGCTCAGCTCCAGTGCTCACTAACCAAGTCGCCTCGATGCCAAGGTCATCTTCCTCATTCCCTCATTTATTCATGCAATGGGCTGCTCTATCCACCTGCCATCTAGAACATGCCACTCACTCTTTTGTCATCACACCCTTAGAAGCTCCAGGCGCTCTCCACCACCCTGGACATCAACCTCAGGGATTCAGCTGTATTACTACGAAAAGTGGATAGGGTCCACAAACTTGAACGAGTTACTTAGGAATACTGAGTCTCTTCAGTTTAAAGTGGCCATGTCTGGTTCTTCGGGTGAAATGAGACCGCACATCTGAGCACCGAGCACAGGTTCTGGCACCAACACAAACTCAGGCATCATCCTTCCTCTCCTGGTCCCTCTTTCATGGCAGGCACCTCCTCTATCCACGCATCTCCTGCTCCCACTGCTGCCTTTTCTTCTGATTTCCCCTGATGCTTGGCTGTCGCTCCCCGTCTTCATGGAGGAACGACACAGGACCCTGCGTTGTTCTTTCGTCTGCTAGGCCCTCCCAGGGTTTGCTGCTGGTTCTTCCCGGGTTGGCTACCGTCCCTTCCACCTCCGTGGAAGGGCGGTTCCCCCTGCCACTTTCCCCACTTCCGCAGGGGAGTGGCACACCACCGACCGGCTCTCTCGGGGGCTGCTCAGATGTTCCTCAGGCATTCCTGGTGCATGTTGTCTCTCTCCTCCTTTATAGTCCTCTTTCACCAATCCCAACTCTGCTACCCACACGCCGAGTACGCTGCTCTCCTCCAATCAGGAGCAGGTCCTGCTGTTTATTGGTTGAACTGGAGGCAGCTGTGTAGAAGCTGTTTCCTCCTCTCCCAGCGCCATATTGTGGGAGAGCAGATGCATAGAATAAGTCTTAATTCCAGTAACAGTATAGTCCGAGTTGCTCCCCACACTTGGCTCAACATTTTCTGGATACAGTCACTACAGCCCTGTATTTGCAACACCGACCTTGTCTCAAACAGCCAATGTCCTCCACAAACCATTTCTAAACCGACTGCATTCCTCAATGTGAAGGTGCCCACAAATCCCGTGGGATCTTGCAGGCAGTAGGGAATAGGTCCTGAGATTCCTCATTTCTAACAAATCCCCAGGCAATGTCCATGATTCTGGGGGCACGGACAGACTTCAGGTTGCAAGGAACTAGTAATTTTTTCATGCTCTGTTTTTAACCTGCAAGGAATACAACCAGCTTGCACAGGACAAAAGCTCTCATCACCACATTTACACATGGAGACCTAAAGCAATGTATCTAAAGAAGCTACTGACCAGCCAGGAAGGGGCCTGGGGCCAAAGTGGCTATTCTTTCACCCACACTGGTGTTCCCCCAACCCCATTCTGCTCCAACACCTAGTTTTTCTCCACTTGGGGAAATATACTTGTCCTTGTGCTCACATGAAATGTCAAAAACAGGGTTTTGATATTCTCCAGGGGGCACCTTTGCATCTGTTCTTCTCTGCCCTCTTCACATGTCCATTTTAACCCTGAAACACCCACCAGGCAGGTGTCTCAGACAAATGCCAGCATCATTCTACATTCTAGAAAGATTCAAGATGAAACATTCTTTCTAGAATTCTTCTGAGAAGCTATAATGATCCACATCAGCCAATGAA